>NC_135786.1:163865000-164165000 GCF_051106095.1 Pogona vitticeps | reverse complement strand
AGGGAGAGAAAAGCCCATTTGGGCAACCATTCCAACACAGTAACATAATAGAATGGTAGGTTTTTCACTGTTGAGCAAGAATCACTTTACTTCCCACCTCTCCTTTTGCTGGCCAGAGCATTTCAGCAGAGCAGAAACTGTACTTCATTGCAAAGCTTTGTTCATAAGGAGGGCATCAAGTACGGTATATCTTGTGCTGAAGTTGCAGAATGTGCCTGAGTTCAGAACAGTAATGCATCTTAATGCAGCAGTCGCTGTTCTACCTAGCCAAGTCTTCTTTAACTTTCTTCTTCTTCTGCCTGCAGAGCAGGGAGGAAATGTAAATTGTTGCCTTTGTCATCTCTGTCTTTCTAAACTCAACTTTGCTTTGTTGGCAGTCTGACTTTGTGAGCCAACAGTATCACATATAGCCCAGTTTTTGAACATTTTGCCTTACTCCAAGCTATCTGATGGAGAGGCCTGGAGAATTCGAAAGCATAATTTATTTGTAACTTTTTAGTGATCCAATAAAGGTTTTGCCCAACCCTAATCTTTGTTCACATTATGGATCACACTAGGTTGGATGGGATTTTTTCCTACACAGTTGTGTGTGCTGGGACACTCTCTGTTAATGTGCTTGCATTTGAGAATATTTTGAGGTTGTCCGTCTTGTTTGCTACAGCGTCATTCTTAGTACCACCCTTTTCAGTATAAGATTCTGATGTTTTTTCTTTGCGGCTTCTGTGAATGCACACCAATGGATTAGACTGCGCCTGTGCAAGACTTCTCTGAATATTCTATAGCTTAAAGAAACATGATTAGTAGGACGTTTCCCTGTAGTGCGCATGCTCCGCCCGTCTGTAATACGTCTGTTCCTTCTTGCTGCCGCTGCGATCGGACTCCTTTGCAATGTCTAGAGCTTTGTATTTTTGGCTTATTGACTTCAGACTGTCTACCTAGTTATAATTTTTGGATCACGGACTTTGTCTCTATTTCTACGGTTTGATTTGATCTACGGTGTTTAATTCAGACTGCTAATCGTTGATGTTTTCCTGTGAGTTATTTACCCTTCCCTTTCCTGCCTATTTTTATGGCCTCGTCAGGCCCCTTTAAATGTTGTACATAGTATGCTAACAAGATTCCCTTTACCGAGGGCTACGATCGCTACTTATTTTGCTTAGGGGAAAGACGTCAGACACACTCCTGCCCAAAATGTAAAAAATTGACCAAGCCGGCGCTTAAGCTCTGCTTGCAGCAACTTGTTCATACTTGTGGGAAAAATCACTCTCCTCCTCAAGCTCAGCAACTATGGCATCTACTGTAGCTTCTGCACCTCCTGCTCCTTGTCCCGAGTCTGCTGTTCCGCTGACTCCTGCTACTCCTTCTCCGAGGTCCTCTTCTAAAGGGTTGAATTCCAAAACTCCTTTGGTATTGACCTCGACCTCGGTGTCAAAATCACCATTGAAAAAAGATCCTAAGAAAAAGAAGGAGATGGTTAAGCAAAAGAGGTCCAAACGTCCTTCTACACCTGCTCAAACTCGAGACTTCTGCCAATTCGGGTTTCCCTCCCGTCCCTGATCCTGGAGGAGTCATCTAGGGAGTTACCAGACCCGGATTCTCCTTCTGAGGTGGGAGATTCTGTACCACCTCCACAGGCTCAGGCTTCTGTATCGATACCGAGCCTGTCTCCCAGCCATGGCCGTTCTGAGGCTGATGTGATTTCCAGCCCAGCCTCGGCCCATTCAAGTCCTATTTCTATTGGGTGGGCAACAGTGACACGATTCTCTAATTCGGAGGCTTCGCAGCACCAATCTCCTCCTCGTAAATTATCGGCCAAGCATCGTCATATCTCGCCGGCTCAACATCGTACTTCTCTGGTGTGGCAGTACCCCCATTATAGGGAGATTATTCTTCTTCCTTGCTCATCCCAATGGGGCTCGATCTTGGGGCATGAAGAACCCTTTTACGTGGAGGTGGACCATTGTGGCTATCGCTATCAGGGAGACAAGCCTGATCCATATTATGACACTGGCAAATATGTGAGATCTAAGCGAGTTTGCTATGTATATGCATCGCCCTCTGCATCTTCTCAGTCGCCATTGCCAGCACCTTCCCAACATCGATACTGATCCTATTAACTGGAAACTCTGCCAGGGAAACATACGTCTAAGTGTCATCTTCAACAGGTTTCTTCCCAACAAGAGCCTCCTCCATCGAAGCGCTCTCGTGCCCCTTCAGCACCGTCTTCCTCGGGATCCCACCTGAAGACGTCTCACTCTCCGGTTGGGGCACAGCTCCTAAAAGTTCCCACTCATCTCAAACCGCTGCTTTGGTTCAAGTCCCTCGAGCTCTAACTTCCATATCGGAAGAGCACCATCCCCCCTCCTTTTGCACTTCAGTCTCGACAGTCTCTGAATGGGACCTGTCTTCAGAGGCTTCTAGGGAGTGTACCTTCAAATCCACCAACTCCTGACTCTGATGTGGCTGACCTTCATCCCCCACCACCTTCTGAGGACTTCACCTGTTGCTCTCAGTTAATTTTATGTGTGGGAAAATCATTGGAACTAGATATAGAACAACCACCTCCTCCCAGACAAGACGTTGTCTTCGATGATATAAACCAGGAAATACTCCCCCACAGAGTTTGGCATTTATCCCAGCGATGCTATACCTCATCAAGGAGTCGTGGGCCAAGCCGTCAACATCTCTCCAGATCTCTGATCGTGTTGTGATTATAGTTGTGCATCTTAACTTTAACTAATCAAAAATTCTTGTAGCACTGCAAAAAATTTAGCACGTTAATTTTAATATAAACTTTTGTCAGCAAGAGCACAGCTCATCCAGCACAGGAGTCTTACAGCTGAAGCTAGAGTGTTTTGTGTGTGGTACCTACATTGATCATTTAGATCCTGTGCCTTTTAAGTAAGACAGGCCAGCATGCCCCTCCAAATCCATGATGCTCTGATTCTTCAGTAGGTAAGGGGTAAATAGTTGCAGTTTTCATAAAACTAGCTTTTCTTGATTCCTAGAAAATTATTTATTTGTATTTATTTATTTAAAATATTTTTATCTCACATTTCTTCTTAAAAAGGACCCAAGGTGACTTACATCATTAACAATACAATATTTTAAAAGCTAAAACAGTAGCTATACAAATATTTTAAAAGAATTTTTAAAGTATTTTATTAAAAATTGTACATAAAATTAATAGTAAAACACCTTTAAAATGACAGAGCACAGCAGTCCATTAAAAAAAATCCTTACAGGCTGGCAGTCAATAAGGATAAGCTTACTTGAAGAGAAGGGTCTTCGCTTGCCACAGACACAGGAAGACGTTCCCTTAGCTATCGGAGCAATAACTGACAATTCTGAATGGTGACCATGATGGTGCTGGTCCTGAGTTACCTCATAATTCACCACTCTCTCCTGAATATCTAAAAGTTTGACAATATTTCTCCTGTAATTTCCCATGAGTATTAATATTCCGATTTTGAGCCTAAGCTTTGTAAACCAGCTCTCTCCTAACAACAACAACAACAACAGCAACAACAAAAACCACCACCACCAAACAAGGAAGTTTCCACTGTGTCTCTTTCAAAAGGCCTGCTCAGGTTTATTGAGTGTCTCAGGGCCAGGGAAGCAATGTTGTTGTTCCCGGGCTTTGCAGACATTAATAGCCCCTTGATAAGGTCAGTGCCGAGTAAAGTGGCTGTTTTTCTGTTTGTATTTCAGAGCTCCAGAATGAGCCCAGTGTCAAAAGGTCACATGTAACAAACAAAAGTAGTCCCTGGTGGAATGAAGGAGTTGTGTAACCACAATGTCCTTCTGGAAATGTTTCCCTTGGGTTTTCCTAACCTCGGATATTTACTGCTTTTGTGCAAATGTTGGTTTGTCCAGACAGGGTATACCTCTTGCAAACATATCTTGTCGATTTTTAAGGATCTCTGCAATCAGGATATGATGGCATTTCTAAATGCTTCCAGTCTGATTTTGTGTAGAAGATCTTGTCTATTTTCAGTGAAGTTTCTTTTGTTTAAGCAAGTCATATAATTTTGAGATATCCATGTGTGTGTGTGGGGGGGACCGTGATAGCTTGCCATTGAGAGCTTTGGGACTGGTTTGGGTCATGGATAGGAAACTGCAGTTGATTTAAAACTTGAAATTAATGACTGGATTGGTTTTTGTATGAGTTACAGCTTTAAAACATAGTGGCTGAAACCTGTCTGTGCATTTAGCATAAGCATTTTGTTTTGGGGATTTTAAGAGCAGCTTTATCCTGTAAAATGGGCTTCCGTCATGATGGGCTTGTTACTTGATTTTTAATAGTCATCTTAAGAACGCAGAATGCTGTTAACAGAAATCCTTGTTTCACTTGGGAATTCTTTAGGCCTGCTGAGGTGCCATCCCATGACTGAAAACCTGTTGCATGTCACTGCCTGCAACAACTGATACGATGTCCTCATCATCAGCACACACGCTGAACGCCCCAAAGGAAGCTTTTAATTAGCTGATGATGACACTACTGCCATCAAACACACAGAGCTGCACATCAAGATTTCACCCACAGTCTTTTGGTCAGATAAAAGGGAAGTATAGTGGTGCCTCACTTAACGATTTTAATTGGTGCCAAAAAATTCATCGCTATGGGAAAACATTGCTAAGCGAAACACGTTTTCCCATAGAGATGCATTGAAAACCGGATAATCCGTTCCAATGGGAACGGATTGCTGTCCTTAAGCGAAAATCACCATAGGAAACATCGCTAAGCGAAACACGGTTCCCCCATTGGAATGCATTGAAACCTTTTCAATGCATTTCAATGGGGAAGAAAAAAATCAAAAATTCAGAAAGAGTCAGAATGAAGCCAAATTTGGTTAACAAAGGGTTTATTAAGTGCACTAACGATTTCAAGCACTCTAAACCCTTTTTAAACAATTTAACACCTTTTAAAAATAGCGAAAACGGAGCTGTCAAAAACATCGCTAAGCGAAACAGGGGACCTAAACTGTCATCGTTAAGCGAAGCAAGGTCCCGAACATCACTATGCGAAATTCCCCCATTGGAAACATTGCTAAACGGAGCGCAAGATCGCTCCAAAAACCTCATTGCTAAGCGAATACATCGTTAAACGAGGCAATCACTAAGCGAGGCACCACTGTAGCACCTTGGTAGGCAGTGCAGATATTAATATTTTGTAGCAAATGCTGAAGAAACTAGATAATCATGTTTAAATGATTTTTAAAAGCATTTTTAAAAATCATTTACTGTTTTTCATATAAACCTTTATACAGATATCCACTACAGCTTTAAAGGTAGGATTTATACGCTGGTAATTATCTTGTTTCATCAGAGCAGCCCTTCTTAGAGTTAAGGGAACAAATGGTTTGGGTCATCTCTCCCTCTTCAGTTTTTATTCTAAGTATTCCATCTGCCGCTGTTGTGAGGTCAAGCCTTATTATGAGCCTTACTATGAGATTTGTTTAGAAAGAAGAATATGCAGTGAAATATCCAGAAATACAGTTGTTGAATTAGCTGGCAGAGCTAAGCCCTGCAACACGTGATGAACGATGAAAAAACAAATTGTTCTATATACTGCCCCAAAGAGCTTAAAGCACACTCTGATCGGTTTATAATTTTGATTATGCAGGTGACACGTTGCCCTCCTCCCAAACTGGGCCCTGAATTTACCAACCTCTGAAAGATGGAAGGCTGAGTCAGCCTTGGAGTCAGCTACCTGAATCCGCTGGGATCAAATGCAGGTCATGAACAGAGGCTTGACTGCAGTTCTGCACTTTAATCACTATGCCAGGAGACTTAATAGTGAAGAGAGGGAAGGTCATACTTCACAGAGAGTCTCTTATGCCTTTAAAGCAACCTCTGAGGAGGCAAAATAATCCTTCCAAAAATTTTAATGTTTCCAGTCACTTCTGTTCTGTTGCTTGGAGAGTGAGAACGCACATTACTATTGCATCAGTTATTCAAACTGATGCCCAATGGTGAATCATACATCTCCAAGCTCTTCCTTGTGCCTCGATTGAACCGAAACCATATGATATATTCTCTATGAGAAATGTCCCTATCTTCTTATTTCAACTCCGCACATTGTGTCATAAATATCTGGCTGGTAAGTTAGATAAATTCTACGTACAGAAAATTTCACACCCTAATACTAACATTGTTTTGTTCTTGATGGAGTTTCTGTGGTCTATTTTAATTGCTAAAAATGTGCAAGTCCTTCTTTCTAATCATGGTGAAGGGGAAAGGGGGAGTAATAGGTTCCAGCTGCTTGGGCTCCATGTCAGATTACAAATAGAACTAGTTGAAAGATCGTTTTCATATTCCTCCATTTTTAAATGGCTTCATCGTAGGCTGGGAAGAAAGGGGAGGGGAGGGGGCCATAAGGTCTGCAAAAGAGCTGCTGGAGTCATCTTGAGAGTTGGGTAGATTTTGTGAAATGTGCTTAGTCTTCCTTTCCTTGCTGAAATTATTATTCCTTGCTGAAATTACTCAAGTGAACATGTTTCTCTTTTGAAATACATTCTTGAATGCTCTACTGCATAAACGTCATAAGACTTCTTAAACAAATTTTCTCCTTAGTGTAAACGTTTGAAATGTCATTAAGTATTTAACACAAGAGGCAGAGAAGTTTCTTTCTTCTTAAAAATATATTGTGGTTGGACTCCGAGGAACAATAAACTGAGCTCTTTTCATTACAGTTTGGCAGATATTCTGGAGAGTTCTGCCTAATCCTCTTTCCCTTTATTGAACATGATTGTGTGTTTTTTAAGTTAATGCTTCTGAAAACATGAATTGATTGTTATTGGAAGAAACATTTTGTCTCTGCTGTTTTGACCTCCTCCAGAAGAACTGATACTGCTCTAGCACAAGTAAATATGCCATAGATAGAGGGTGGTCACTTGAGAGAAAGAATTATGCCCTACATCGTAGGGATGCAAATAGTAAGCATCAAGGACTGCAGAAAGGCTAGGGAGGAAGGGCATAAATCTGCCCTCCTGATACCCAGAAAGGATTTGTACACTTGTTTCATATAATTTTTTCTCAGAACAGAGATGTAAGATATGTATTGTGATTTTTAATCTTGCTTGGCATGTTGGGTTGCCACTTTTCTAAACAGTCAAGTTCTTGTGCAATTTAACAGGAGCTTAACTTGAAACAGTCAAGTGGGTAAATTCTTCCCTGCAATGGCATTGAAGGACATGATCTATTTAGGTACTTGTGCTAAAATGGAAGGGAGTTCCAGGAAGAGGCATTCTTCCCAGTCCCTGGCATCCCTCAGTAACCGCTCTGCAGAACCAGAAAACCTTCCAGGTTTATCCTTTAAATTTCAGTTCCTCAGTTGTCTTGCTTTCAAAATACATAAAAGCAGCACCAACAGAAAATCTGGCTATCATAATACCGAACAAGCTTATGTTTGTTCACTTCATGTTCCTCAGTGACATGTTCTAGAGTGTCAGCAGGGGGTGCGAACTAGCAACGGGATTTTCATAATTCTGTGACTTCCAGTCCCCAAAGTTGCCTAGAGTCCCCCAGGCAGAATTCTAGGACTGGGAGGGAGAAACAAAAATAGGTGTATTTACTTCCATATTGTGTTTTTTTTCCATGGGTATCAGTTGGGAAGCAAAAGGAAACCCCTGTTCAGTCATACTGCTTCCTGGGAATTGCCCCACTCATCTATGGGTCCAGTAGTCTGACTACCCATTAGACTTTATTGAGGGGAGCCTCTCATTGAACTACCCTCCATGCAGTGGTGAAATGGTTCTCAGGAAGCAGTCCTACTGAGGCGGGCCTTGGTGGTTCCCTTGTTCTTTCCAACCAAACCACACAGACAAGGATGTCTGTTTTGCCTTCTCCCTTCCCAGTTCCAGCAGTTTGCTTGGTTGATTCTAGGTGACTTCTGGGACTTGAAGTCTTCGGATTATGAAACTCTGTGCATTGTCATCCACCTTACTGAGTAACCATTTCATATCCAGAAATGGCAGAGGAAGACTGCTACATCACTTACTAGAATGGCTGCATTCTAAATTCATCATCACCATCATCTTTTTCTTCTTGGTAGCTATGCTGAGTCTTCATTGCACTTAGGATTGAGTGTGTCTGTGAATAGGGGCATAGATGATTAACTCCCTCATGTGGGCTGTGATTGGACAGGTCAAAGTAGCAGTAGTGACTTCCCTATGCTCATTCCCTATTTTCTTTTTTAAAAGTCTGCTGCTCATCTTTGTTTATTTATAGTTATGGGTGCTACTGTATGTTCCAGAGCAGGTAGCCATGTAGCAATCTGATTTGGCCTAGGCGGGTGAGCACAGTCGAGGCAGGAGAGATTTTCCTCTTCCTCAACACATGTTTTCTTCTGTCCTCCTCATTTGGCTTTTACTGTTAGTACACCACAAGAGTGTTGAAGAAGAAACTTTGGCCTGAACTTACAGAAGTAATATCTGCCAGCCATGCCTTTCTTGTGCCACTGACACCTTGACATCAGCAGTTTCCTTCTCAGAGGATCCATGGACAAGTATCAAAAGGGAAGCAGCATCTAGCTGATGTGGAGGTGTGGGAGGATTCATAGAAGGGAAGTACAGTAGGCCCTCGACTTACGAACGGCCCGAGTTGCAAATGTTTCGGGTTATGAACCTGATCTCATAGGAAACTATAGACCCTACTTGCGAATGCGGAATCGAGTTACGAACAAAAAAGAGAGGAAAAAATAAAATAAAAATTCTGCCCCTACTGGTAGGAATGGATTAAACAGCTTTGCATTAGTTCCTATGGAAACTAATGAATCGACTTGGGAACCGCCCCTCGACTTAAGAACCAAAAACAAGCCGGAACAGATTAAATGGTTTTCAATGCATTCCTATGGGAAAATTGGTTTCGACTTACGAACTTTTCAGGTTACGAACGAACTTCCGGAATGGATTAAGTTTGTAAGTCGAGGGTCCACTGTAGCTGGGCAAGGAGTAATGTGTGCAGCTCCTGTAGGGAAGGGAAGGAAGAAAGTAAATTTGTAAAGTTTTACCTACACACTGACAATCTCTCACATTACCAAAATGTATGGCACTTTGTACATACACACACACACACACACAAGGTATAACCCTTTATTTTTCCCATTCATACTCCCCCCCGCCAAATCTAGAAGCATACAAATACCTGTATAAATATGAAAACAATTTGCTTCAGGCCATCTCTGAACCATCTTGAAGTGCATTAGTTTTGATTTGGACATCAAATATTCAGGTCCTAAGTGGACCAGATGGTACTCATGCATGACTAGCATTGGCTGCTGCATTAAGGAATGTATGGAAAGAATTGCTCCTGTAGTTCTTCTACATGAAGGTGTAGCCAAACATGCCTCCCCAGGCCCATGGAATTTTCTGTTACAAAAATGGCCAGAAATACTGTAGACCTAGTGAAATGTTGTGACATAGGAGCAAAATCTCACTTATTCCAGTTTAAACATCTACGTGGGCAGGTAGCACAGTGAGATTTATAACAGTAATTTTACTCTTTATCCGTCACATTTGTGACAAAAGAATATGGTTTCAGAATATTTTTTAAAAACTGAAACCCCTCCTGTTTCTTCACATAGTACATAACTTGAGTTCTGTTTGCAGAATGTATACTGGCTTTAATAAAATGCTTGGCAGGCAGCAGTCCAAACAGGATGACTAACACTGTTATAAATAAGCTATTTTTCCCTTCCCTTTCCTGCTATATCTGTATATAAAAGGGAAGGTGTTAGATAAATGGTTTGTCCTGGACATACTCCACTGTGTGACATAATGTGCAAATGCTCATGTGACATAGGGGCTTATTAAGGTAAGAAGAGAGTGTTTTCTCCCGTCCAAAAAGGATTATTTCTAAGGTATTCATTGAACAAAAAGAATAGGCCTTTCCATTACAAAAGTAATGAAAAATTACACATCGTCATTGTTGTCTGGCATTTCCCCCTACTGTTTCCATGTAATGCTCACATGTTTTTGCAATGAACAGAATCCTCTTTTCTTTATTTTTTTTAAAAGCTGGAGAAATCCTTGTCAGAACCAAAATGAAGAATGCTATTCAGACCCTAGCCCTACCACAAAACTATTTAAGTAACAATGACCTATATAAGTTGCCCTCAGTGTGTGGTCTGTGGAGTTATAGTAGCTTTTGTTTAATTTATGCTTGCACACACACTGAGCAGAGCACCCTTTTAAAAATGCCCTGTTGAAAGAGGATTGGAAGCAAAGTTGACAGACTGTTTATTATACAGTTTGTAATGTACTCAAACGACTTCATTTTTCTCGCTCTGTGGTTGTGCCTTGTCATTTCTATTTGGCAAATCCTAATAATGACGAGACAGAAAGCAGTTATTATTGGCTTAAAAAAAACCTGGATCAATTGCTGCATAAATTAGTTGTCAGGCCTTTACATTGGCCCCTGCAAATCAATTTATTAGGATCTGGCTGCATTGGTCTGTCTTCAGTCATGTTGGAAACAGGTATTCATTTTATCCATTGGCATAATTTTGGCATAATGTGATTAGTAAGGATTCGTGGAGTTTTCTTTTATGCACATTGGAGTGACTGAAGCAAACAGATATTTTGGTTCCTTCCTACTCAAAAACCATCATCACTTTGTTTAATTTACACAGGAATATGCACCTAAGATTCTGTAGGCCAGATTGTGTTCGTCAGTCTTCTTGATCCAACTCACAAAGCTCTCCTTGTTGGACAAGTATCTTTTTGTCTATCATGTCCGTTGTTTGCTTGCTTTTAAATGGGCTGTACCTTTCTTGTGATACTTGGATTTTGCAATTTATACTTCATGCAAGAGGAGTGTTTTCTTCCTGCTCTTCTCAGAGCATGTCATTGGAACTTTGGTCTTATCCTTCATCCACAAAAACCTTCTACGTACCTCACCAGGGCTCTTTGTTAGATTCTGGACCTGCTTTGGTTTGATAGTGTCACATTTGGTTATGGCTAGAGTTTCTGAGTGCTTTGTTCTTTCCTGAGAATCCTCTTGGGCCATGCCTAAAATTCAGTAAAAGTCCATGATTCATATTGAATGCAGAAGCTGTTCTGCTGGCTTTTGTGTTGGGGTCTATAATTTCTTTGTTGTAGTGGGAGGAGATGCTCTTCGAAAAAGAGCGACAAGCAATTTAGTTGTGTTGTGTTGGCTTTAATATCAAGATGCATTTTCACAGATTTGTATTGGCTGAACACTGCACATGTGGAAACTAGAAGGTTGTGTCCCCATGCATACTTACTTTTAAGTATGATCCATTGAATTGTGGATTACTGTTGAGTAGTCATGTCTAAGATTGTGTTGTAAATTGATTGGGAAGGAGATTGAATATTGTCTTCTATGCTTTGAAAGCATCCTTGCCTTGTAGTTGCACAATGGATCATATCTTAGCCCTTCTTTTGGCCCTCCTCACTGCTGCAATGTATCTTTGAGCCTTTTTTTAAACTTTTGAACTTGGCCCTTGAGCTGAAATTTCCCACTCCTTGTCAAAGAGGCCCTCAAATCAAGTAATAAATGTAAATAAAAAATAAACATAATTATTATACCAGATCTTGGAAACATTGTTTAACTGGTCTGTGCTCCTCAGAATCTCCCTGTTGGAGCTACAATTCTAGAAAAATATTTCCATATCTGAAAAATAATGCATAGATACATGCATTTGGTGTTGCTGTTTTGTTGTAAAGTTGTGTATGACTCTTCGTGACCCCATGGACCAGAGCAAGCCTATCTTCAGTAGGGAAGGCCCTCCTTTCTCCCACTGCCTCCCAGAGTTGGGTCAAGTTCATGTTGGTCGCTTCGATGACACTGTTAACCATCTCGTCCTCTGTCGTCCCCTTCTCCTCTTGCCCTCACACTTTTCTGACATCAGGATGTTTTCCAAGGAGTCTTCTCTTCTGATGCGATGGCCAAAGTATTGGAACCTCAGCTTCAGGATCTGTCCCTCCAGTGAGCACTCGGGGTTGATTTCCTTTAGAATTGATAGGTTTGTTTTCCTTGCAGTCCAGGAGACTCTCAAGAGTCTCCTCCTGCACCACAATTCAAAAGCATCAATTCTTTGGCGGTCAGCCTTCTTTATGGTCCAGCTCTCACTTACATACATTGCTACTAGAAAAACCATAGCTTTGACTATGCGGACTTTTGTCGGCAAGATGATGTCTCTGCTTTTTAAGATACTGTCTAAGTTTGTCATCACTTTCCTCCCAAGAAGCAGGCGTCTTAATTTTGTGGCTGCTTTCATCATCTGCAGTGATCATGGAGCCCAAGAAAGTAAAATTTGCCCCTGCCTCCATATCTTCCCCTTCTATTTGCCAGGAGGTGATGGGACCAGTGGCCATAATCTTTGTTTTTCAGTACAGTACAGTACAGAAACCTTTATTGGCATGCTGCATAAATAAAACGATAAAACAATAAAATACCGGGGAAAGATTCATTACTGGGGGGAGGAGGAACCAGAACATCAAAGTTGAAGCCCCTCGTTTTGGGGGAACATGTTGCGGCGTCTCTGGATAATGGCCTGGACGTATTTGGCGGTTGATAGAGTGACTTCCTTGCTAAGGTCACCTAGAAGGTATTGTATTTTCCTCAGGTCTGCCCATCCGGAATGAAGGGGGAGAAAGACCATCTGATGTGACAGGCGGATATCCTTGTAGAGTGTACAATAAAATAGCATGTGCTGCAGGGATTTTGTTTTTCAATGCTGAGCTCCAGACCATTTTTTTTTTTTTACTCTCCTCCCCTCTTTCACCTTCATTAAGAGGTTCTTTAATTCCTCCTCACTTTCTGACACCAGAGTGGTATCATCTGCATATCGGAGGTTGTTGATATTTCTTCTGGCAATCTTAATTCTGGTTTAGGATTCCTCCAGTCCAGCCTTTCACATGACGTATTCTGCATATAAGTTAAATAAGCAGGCAGACAATATAAAGCCTTGTCGTACTCCTTTCTCAATTTTGAACCAGTCAGTTGTTCCTTATCCAGTTCTAGCTGTTGCTTCTTGTCCCACATATAGATTTCTCAGGAGACAAATAAGGTGGTCAGGCATTCTTATTTCTTTAAGAACTTGCCATACTTTGCTGTGGTCCACACGGTCAAAGGCTTTTGTGTAGTCAATGAAGCAGAAGTAGATGTTTTTTCTGAAATTCTCTGGCTTTCTCCATAATCCAGCACATGTTAGCAATTTGGTCTCTAGTTCCTCTGCCCCTTCAAAATCCAGTTTGTACTTCTGGGATTTCTCCATCCACATACTTCTGAAGCCTGCCTTGTATGAGGATTTTGAGCATAACGTTGCTAGCGTGTGAAATGAGTGCAATTGTATCGTAGTTGGAGCATTCATTTGCACTGCCCTTCTTTGGGATTGGAATGTAGACTGATCTTTTCCAATGCTCTGGCCACTGCTGAGGTTTCCAAACTTCCTGGCATATTGAGTGTAGCACCTTAACAGTGCCATCTTTTAAGATTTTAAATACAGTGGGGTCTCTACTTAAGAACGTCTGTACTTAAGAACAATCCAACTTAAGAACAGCTCCATTTGCTAAATTTTGCTTCTACTTGAGAACAGAAATCCAAGATAAGAACAGGAAAAAAAACCTTTCCTGCTCTTTTTTAAAGGTCATCTTAGGTTAAAAAAATTCTCCCCCTAGTGGTAGAGTACGTATTAACCAGCTTTGCATTAGTTCCTATGGGAACTAATGCTTCAATGTACGAACGCACCTCTACATAACAAAAAAACAAAAAAAAAACAGCCAGAACGGATTAATTGGTTTTCAGTCCATTGCTATGGGAAATTTTGCTTCAACTTAAGAACGTTTCAACTTAAGAACACCATTCCAAAACGGATTAAGTTCTTAAGTAGAGGTTCCACTGTAGTTTCTATGGACGGAAAAGAGCAGATACAGATTAAATTGTTTTCAATGCATTCCTATGGGAAATGCAGATTCAACATAAGAACTTTTCAACTTGAGAACCACCTTCCAATACGGATTAAGTTCTTAAGTAGAGACCCCACTGTAGTTCCACTGGAATGCCATCACCTCCACTGGCCTTGTTGTTAGCAGTGCTTTCTAAGGCCCACTTGACTTCATTCTCCAGGATGTCTGGCTCAAGGTCAGCAACCACACTATCTGGGTTGTCCAGCACATCCAGATCTTTCTGGTATAATTCCTCTGTGTATTCCTATAACCTCTTCTTGATATCTTCTGCTTCTGTTAGGTCCCTACCATTTCTATCCTTTGCCATGTCTATCTTTGCACAAAATGTTATATCTCCAATTTTCTTGAACAGATCTCTGGGTTTTCCCTTTCTATTCTTTTCCTCTATTTCTGTGCACTGCTTGTTTAAGACCCTCTTGTCTCTCCTTACAATCCTTCTAAATCTGCATTCAATTTTCTGTACCTTTCCCTATCTCCCTTGCATTTTGTTTCCTTTCTCTGCCCTGCTATTTGTAAGGCCTTGTTGGGCAGCCAATTTGCTTTCTTGCATTTCCTTTTCTTTGGGATGGTTTTCGTTGCTGCCTCCTGTACAATGGTAGGAGCCTCCATCCATAGTTCTTCAGGCACTCTGTCCACCAAATCCTAGTTCCTTAAATCTGTTCACTTCACTTCCACTGCGTGTTCATAAGGGATTTGGTTTAGATTGTACCTGACTGGCTAAGTGGTTTTTCCTACTTTCTTCAGTTTAAGCTTGAATTTTGCTATACGCAGCTGATGATCAGAGCCACAGTCAGCTCCACGTTTTGATTTTGCTGACTGTCTAGAGCTTCTCCATCTTTGGCTGGAAAGAACATAATTAATCTGATTTCAGTATTGCCCATCTGGTGATGCCCATATGTAGAGTCGCCTCTTGTTTTGTTGGAAAAGGGTGTTTGTGATGACCAGCTTGTTCTCTTGACAAAACTCTATTAGCCTTTGCCCTGCTTTGTTCTGAACTCCAAGGCCAAACTTCCCTATTGTTCCTTTTATCTCTTGACTTCCTACTTCAGCATACCAGTCCCCTATAATGAGAAGAACATCTTTCTTTGGTGTCAGTTCTAGAAGGTGTTGTAAGTTTTCATAGAATTGGTCAATTTCAGCCTCTTCAGCATCGGTGGTTGGTGCATAAACTTGGATTACTGTGATGTTGAAAGGTCTGCCTTTCATATATGGATACATGCATACTAGTGTTTAAAAGTATATAAGGCATCACAAAGGTGCAACTGAATTCCCAAGCCATTAACGTTTTCAAAAATGTCTGCTGAAATAATTACTATTTGCTAAAACATGAGTGGCATTAAGTCCAGATCAATCTTTGGTGACAATTTGTTCCATTTTTGTGATGCCAGGAGTGAAAAGATCCGATCACTGGGATCTGCCCGTTACATCTCATGTTGTTGCAAGGCAGGATGGGATCTCTGGTATTGATCTGAATGCAAGTTTATATCCTTCTTTGTAAAGCATTATCCAAGTTCATTTATTTCTTAACCAGGAAACCCTTACTTTCTACATGGTACCATCCTCGACTGCTGGTGAACCTGATGGTATCTCTTATTCATATGTTCAGAAATCCTAAGCATTCAGGACAAAATGGGAGTGAATATAGGGACCTTGCTACTCACCCACTGCTCCTCCCTATCTTGATGTGGAAGGTCTGGCTGTTGTTGCCCTGTTTGTGTGGACAATGTTGTAATGCTCCATTTGATCAGAACCCTAATTGTATGTATGGCAGGAAGAACACATCCATCTCTCTCCCCCCCCCCCCTTTCTAGTTTAGAATGTCCAGATTCCGAGACAGAAGTGGTTGGTGGAGCAAAATTGCAGAGTTGATCCTCAGGCTACTGTCTGGAAAATAGTGACACCAAAAATAGAATACGTGGTCACTCCTGGCCTAAGGAAACAGTATCTTTCTTTGCCTTGTTGCCATAACATTTTCATGGCTACCATCTCAGATTTCATTACAGTAGGGATAATTTTCAGTAGGGAAGGAATTAATTTACAGACAGGTTCAAAGGCCTGCTCTTGCATATGGATAAAGATTAAATAGGAAACAAATGTAGGTCTCTGTGTTGAGAGCCATTTGTACTGGCTATTATTTTATACTGCATAATAACTGTAACAGTGTTATCAGATACCAGTTAAACAGTCACCTTGTCCCTCCTCTTTGGAAACTGCACTTGTAAAGTAGTTTTACAGGGGGGGGGGGGGAAATTCCAGACACCAAACTGTAAGATAATGGAGCCTTGATCATTTGACAAGCCCCAGCAAAACCTCATTATAAGCCTCTAGGAGATACTTCTTTGTTGTTAGTCTTTTGTAAAGTGTTTTTCTTCATGGTCTCCCTTAAAGCTCTTTTCACAGTCCATTATTTCTGTTTCCTAACAAACACATATATTGAAATACATGTTCTCTATTTTAGAAAGGCAACTCAGTTTAAATTTTATACATCTGAGGATGGAAAGATTATTGTAGCGGATAGCCCAGACATCACCTGTCCGTCACGGCGGAACCTTGACGGGAGAGCCAATGGAGAGACCGGAAGGCAGGGCTAGAAGGGAGTTGGGAATCGGGGGGGGGGGGGGAAGAGGAGAGGGAGAGTGTGGAAAAGGGGTTGGAGAGCCGATGGCTTGGGAATTGGACCAGGAGGGTCAGAGATGGATAGATAGAGTTAGAAGAGTGATTTGAATGAACCAAAATGTGATTTGCTTCCTGTTATTTATACTGCAGTTGCCAACTGATCATTAACCCCTCCCTATTCAATAAACTGATTGTGTTTGGCAGCATAAGCGTCCAGTACTTATGTGATGTTAAAGAAATAACATCTGGTGGCAGCGAGAGGAGGAGGAAGGAGCGTGAGCCTTTGTGAGGACGAAATAAAACAGGGGCCACAAGGGCCAACGCCACAATGATTTATACCCAAACACTAGCATTTTCAGTAAAATGTTCTCTTCCTAGCAAAATAGTCTCTGTATGGAGTGGATTCATCCTGACGTTCTCAAAGTATACAGTATATGCATCTTTGTAAGCAGTAGGGGATATCTGCATGCACAAAACGGTTTCTGCAGATACTGCTTTGCTGCTGAGTAGTGTAAAATGGGAGGATTTCACTTAAGCCAACACCATTGCTGGTTCATCAGGATTTATTTAAACAGGGATTTAGAGAGATCTTAGAAGTTGCTGATATACAGAAGCACAGTATATGGGTGTTTTTCTAGATGATAATCTGATTACTATTTGATTACTGATTTGATTACTTTTCAGGTCAAAGTACAATAAACAGTGAGATTCAGTGTAGTGTAAAACTGGGCATCTGCCAGTGCAACGTAATTTTCTTTCCCTTCCTCTGCCTAGCAGCCTCTGTAGTTGCCCCTCTCTGATCTAGAAAATTTCTTTACCAGCAGATTTAGACGACTCTGGGGAAGGCAGGTACCAGATAAGTTTCAACCACAGGAGGTTGAGAAAGTGTACATTCTTTTCAGTTCAGTGTCTGGAAATGCATCGGTTGAAATCCTGTTTGTGCAGGCTAATGTAAAGTTACACCCATGTAAATATCCCGGTGTTAACACCAAGGCAACATGGAATTGTGCAGTTTGGTTGTGACTATTGCACAGAAGCCCTGCAGAAGAGCATCTTGGGGAGAGCACTTCAGCTTTGGAGCTATGGTAGGTTCTGTTGGAGTAATGTTGTTACTCCTGTATCCCGTGCAACAGGATTTCAGCCAGTATTGTGAAATGTGACCGCTGTGAAGGGCAGTAATAAGATTTATGTTGAACTGTGGTGGGGAGCATATGGCTCTCCACTTGTTGAAAGACTGCAGTTCCCATCATCACTAGCCAGTGGAGCCAGTGGCAAAAGATCATGGGAGTTACAGTTCAGCCACATCTGGAAGGCCACATGTTCCTCATCCAGAGGAGCCAGAGACAAAAATCCAAGATTGCACTCCAGTTAACTCATTCCCTTCCCCCTTTCCCCTTCTCTTTCTCTTAACTTCCTGGTGGATTGTATTGTATGATGGCTAGGCACAGCGCTCATCAAAGCAAGCATGCAGGAGAGGATTTGTTTACATACTAATTTATTCCGTTTATAATCTGTCTTTCTTCTAAGAAGTTTGGGTCAACACAGGTCAAATTTGTTGGTTTCCCACTAAGTTGCCTGAGGTCATCATTTTGCTGCTGAGCTCATAATAGGGCCATCTTTCTCATGCATGTTTCGTAGCACAATGTGTATAAGCACTATATGCCTGAGAAGATACAACTGTTTTAGCAAATTATTTGTGCTGAATTTGTGGTAAATTTCTGACACTTAAATTTTTTTAGCTTAAAATGAGTTTGGAGATCTACTCTGACCCTGAAGTTATCTTAGTTACATATGGAAAAAAATATATGCATTTGTGTGTAACTGGTATTGTATTGAACATATTGCCAGTGCTTCTACTGGGAGAGACTTAGATTATGCTTGACTTTCATTGTGACATCATCGAGATTTAAGAGTGTTTAATTTTGACTGAATTAAGCTTGTGTGATAAATGTTGATGGTTATCTGACCCTTCTACTGCTTTTGTGAGAGTCAGAAGTGTAGCCTTTGCGAAGAGCCTACAATTCTAGTTCTAAATGGGACAAAGGAAAAGAAAATTACAACTGGTCTAGATTTTGTGTTTCATATCTCACTAATTTTTAATAAAATCTACAGATTGTGCGGATTGTTGATTTAGCTGTTCCTTACAGTAGTAGTCTGGGGATTATATATAGGCTGGAAGCTTCTTGTGCTATGATATCATTGAACCTAAACTGGTGTAAAAGCACAGGAGAATGGGGAGAAAAATGATAATGTCATTCCTCATTTGTTAAAAATTTCCAATCCTGATTTAAAAATGCATTATTTTAATAGTTAAATATAAGTGGTCTTACTGAGGGTGGATAAAAATCAATGTTTTTTAAAAAAAATCAAATTGATGTTAAATAAAAAATAAAAAATAAAGTTTTTAACTTAAATAATTTACAAATCAATTTTTTACTTAAATCAATTTGATTCTAATTAAATCTACCCTGTTTTTCAACAACAAGTACCTTTTCACATGAATATAATTTATTGCATGCCCTTTTAAATTTGAATTTCTTCTTCAGTTAAGTTTAATATTAGAATAAATTATTCAGATGATTTAACATTAAATTGTTAATACTAACAAGAATGTTCCATATCTGTGGAATGCACATTTGAAGCACAGTTGGGAAGAAGCTTTTCAAACAGGAAAATGGTAGTAGGCCAGGAGCAAGCAGAGTTACGTCTCCCTGCTTCTTTTGTACTCTCAGTCTGCCCACCAGAATCAGTTTTCTCATTCTAAAACAGCTGCTGGGCTGCTGTTGCATACATTTGTATGTATGGTGTACTTTCGGCCTACATTTTGCTGCAGGCCCCAAAATTTAAAGAGAATGACGATTTATTACCAAGTTCAAAATGGAGTTAGAAGGGAGAGTTCTGGAACTGCTCAATAATCATCAATACAAAGAGACACCCTTTCAGAGTAAGTATGCCATTTTAACTCTGTGGTGAATGATTAACAAAATACATATTTCCCTGTGCACACCTTTTAAAGAGAGACAGGCAAGCATACCTTTTAAAATCAAACATAGTAATTACTTCTGGCTTGTTTAGATTAAGAGGGAAGATATATACTGTGAGTATTTTCCTGGTGGAGGAGATGGAGAGAAAGCCTATTCAGGTATTAAGCAAACAGTGAATTTTAAAGCATGAGCAGGGAGGGTTTTTGCCTTGTCTTCCTAGAGTAGTGGTTCCTCAGATGTTCTTAGACTACAACTCCTAGACATTCTGCCCAGCACAGCTAGTATTGAAGGCTTTTAGTTGGGGAACATCTGGGGACCCAAGGTTGTCCTAGGAGCAAGAGAGTCTAAAGCAGAGGGCTTCGGCTTCAGACTGGGTCTTTCCACATGATTGGAGAGAGAGAGAGAGAGAGAGAGAGAGAGAGAGAGAAAGAGAGAGAATGGTCTGGACATGATTCTTAGTTTTGTGCTGACATGGATACAGTGGAGATCCTCAATCCATTTATGTTGTAATTGGTGGAAGTCTATTATATTAACAGATTTCAGTGTATTCGGGAAAGCTGTGCTTAATGGCTTTGTGAATCATTCTGTTTGTGCACATCAGAATGTCTTTATAGTTTCAAACTGATGTATGAAAACTGCTGTTTTCTGCTGTAGTTAGAATTCTGCTGTAGTCAGATGGGAAGTATTGTATTAGAATGGAAGCAGAAAAGAAACTGAAATGGGAAATCTACACAGACTGCTTATATTTTGCTCTGGATTCTGTTAATGTTTCTATTTGAATTTGAAATGTATGTTTGGAATTACTATTTTGCATGGAGATGGTTTTTTTTAATGCTGTTTCTAGTGCCATTCCCAAAGGAAGCCAGGAACATGGAGAAACCAGCGTGGAACTCAATCTAGTGTCTGCAGTGCCACCATTAACATCCCAGCAATAGCACTGTAATGTCAGGGTTCAGATGCTGAGCTGACACAGCAATTGGTACAACCTGTACAGTATTATCAATTTATGTACCAGAACAGCAGATAGAAGGATCAAAGTTTTAGTATATTGTATTTGAATGTGCTTTTTGCAGCACAATTGCTTGTGGGTGATGGCTCAAAGTTTTCAATGTTAGAAGAAATATAACCACGTAAATGTTTGTAATGTAAATAGGTATATGTAAGAAATGAGTGATGCAAACCACAATGATTAAGAAATTTGGAAAAACATGGACATTTGCACGTCTCAAGTTTAAATATTTATCAGGCCAATCTGGAAAAGATTATTATTATTAAGATTGCCTTACCATTTTCAGTGTTGTTTTCCTGTATGGGTGAGGTGGCTAGGATGATGATGATGATGATGATGATGATGATGATGATGATGATGATGATGATGATGATGATGATGATGATGATGATAGAAATGCAGACCTGGAAGAAACCCTAAATAAATAAATACAAATGTTTCTCAGAAGAGAAACCCCAAAGTGTAATTACACAACTCTGCAGTTCTAAAGTCAGGAGGTGAGGCTGAGGAGCCTAACGCCGAGGGAGGCCCGGAAAGAAAAGACAAGAAATCGGGCCTTCTCGGCGGTGGCTCCTCACCTCTGGAACAACCTTCCCCCTGACATTCGCGCGGCTCCCTCGCTGGGTATTTTCAAAAATCAATTAAAAACATTGATATTTCGGCAGGCCTTCCCCTCAGCTAATTCCTGATTTTCCCTTTTCTCCTCTCGTAGTGTTTGCCCCATCTTGTTTAATGTTTTTCCCTTTATTTAAAATTGTTTTCGTTATATGGTTATATGTCTGTTGTAAGCCGCCTAGAGTGGTCCTGAGGGACTAGATAGGCGGGATATAAATAAAATAAATAAAATAAAATTAATAAAAAGGATGATGATGATGATAGGTAAAGGTCCCTTGACAATTTGTCCAGTTGTGTCTGACTCTAGGCAGCGGTGCTCATCTCCCTTTTCCAACCCATAGAGCTAGCGTTTGTCCGCAGACAATCCTCCGTGGTCACTTGGCCAGCGTGACTAGATACGGAATGCTGTTTGCCTTCCCACTGAGGTGGTACCTATTTATCTACTCACATTTTTGCATTTCGCATGCTTTCGAACCGCTAGGTTGGCAGGAGCTGGGACAAGCAACGGGCGCTCACTCCGTCATGTGGATTCGGTCTTATGACTGCAGGTCTTCTGACCTTGCAGCACAGAGGCTTCAGCGGTTTAACCCACAGCACCACCACATCCCTCCGCAGCACCACCACGTCCCTAATGATGATGATGATGATAACTAAATACTCCATAGACTAAATTTGAGCATGTTATTTCTAATATCAGTTCTAAGCAAGGTTCCTGCTAAGTTGGGCATGCACACGTGCACACACCGCTTCTTTCGACATAACTCTCTTCCTTCTCCGTGCAGCAGTTGCATTAGGTTCCAGTCGCAACGGAACCCAGCGCACTGGGGGGGGGCAGATAATTTTAAGATTTAAAATTTTTGAAAAGGGTTATTCCCATTTGGTCATGAGATGTACTTTGAAAGCAGCCTCCCATCATTACTAAAGGCATAAGTGACTAAGATTATATTTTGTATTATGCTAGGTGCTGATGTTTGCCATATATACAACAAAGAGTCTGGTGGCACTTCAAGTAGGTCAATGTATTTATTATGACAAAATGTGTGTGCAGCTTATTGATGCTTGGGTTTATCTTTGGCACTGCTTCTTGAATGATCATTGTAATGATTTTAGCATTAATGTGACTGTTGAAGTCTACTCTTCGCATTTAATTTCTTGCCGACATTACTTTTTACAATCTTCATTCATTCACTTGCCAACAGATAATAATAATAACCTTTGAACTTTAGAGGTGTAAACGGTCCTATGGATAATTGAGTCCAGCACCTATCAAGAAGGCACAGCAGGGAATCGAACTACCAAGGTCTGGCTCCACAGCCAGAGAATTAAGACACTGAGCTATCCAGCAGTTCAGATGACAAAAGCTTGTGCTGCAGTAGATGTGTTGGCCTTCAGGGTGCCACAGGACTCCTTATGATAGTTTTGATTACATCAGGCTAATAAGAACAATGTATTAGTGGAAATTATTGTTGTGGGTTTTTTGGGCTCTTTGGCCGAGTTTGTGACCTAAATGACAGTAACCATGAATGTTCATCATAATGGTAGAGCATGAGTGGAAAATACAAGACAAGTTCTTGGAACATCCTTTGTACTCTATAGATACTTGTGTTCTGAGTCTTTAATTGACGTCAGATAAGAGTACCTGAAATCAGAAACTTTGATCCATGCATGATACTGTTGGGAAGTAGAGATTTGGTTGTAGAAACCACACAGCCTTGTGTATTTTGTTGTTGTTCTCATTTTAAAACCAAGTTTCCTTTTCAACACCAGCCTTTTTGGAGAAATAGTTGAACAATGGGGGAAGGCGGAAGCCCTTGGTCTTTTTCTTCCTTTTAAATCCCCTTCTGCAGCAAAGCTGACTCATGGTGATTATAAACTCATAAACTTGTAGTGGCTTCATTAGACGCAGTACCCTTTAAAAGGGGAGACAGGGAGGAAGCAATGTCTGCAGGGATTCCTAAATTGCTCAGGATGTTGTAAACACAAGTGCCTTTGTTTGATCTTGTGCTGGGTTATGGAGTGAGAGATACAGCAGTTTGACTAAGGGATGTTAAGAGGCAAGTAGCTAAAACCACTAAGCCTCTGTCTCCTTTTTCATTCCCTAGCCCACATGAGTCGTCCTGCCGAAAGCTCTAAGTTCCACATTTTTGCCTGCAGCTGGCCTCATTAATAAGGTGTAAGGAAGCAACCTAGACAGGGCTTCCCTTTTAGCCTTTATTAGCCAACTGGAGGAAAAGGTTCTGTAACTTGTTTTTTGTTTTTTGTGTTTTTTTAAAATCTAGTTTAAAAACCTCATTTTTATCACATAATATTGGGCAGCCACCTTCCTCTTGAAAACATTGAGCTTATTTGCATAAGAAATAAGATATATCAAAATAAAGGGTAGAGATTATTCTGATAAAACAGATAAATCGCTGTTCTCCTTGTAAATATATGTATTTTGGAAATGGCACCAGTTATTTCTGCACAGGATATTTTCTAAATTTGTATTTGGGCAATGTGCATACATTTATGCTGTCAAAAATATGGTAACATCAATCAGTATTTGAACCTAAAGAAAGGCAGAGTGCAGTTCTGTACATACTTATTTTGAAAGAAATTTGATAGAATTTGCAAGTACAGTAAATATCATTGAAGACTGCAGTGTCATATTGGGGCATGATAGTCTTTCCCCTTCCTCTTGATAACAGTGCAGAACTGTTAAAATGGGACATAAGATCATAAACTGTTTAGATGCGTATTTTTGACCTTAGCAGTACTGTTGTGCATGAACCATTCTAAACCAACTAAAATGTCTTGAATTTCAGTTATTCACATATTCAGAGACACATCTAGGTCCCATATGTGAGAGGCAGAAATTGTTATACAGTATAAATAATAAGAAAACCAATTTTGGGGTTGTAATACTTGTTGAATTATCTCAGGTAAGTTTTGTTAACCTACAGGTTAAATACAACTTTTTGAAGATTTTATTTAGCATACGCCCCTCCTATCGTTCAGAGATTTGAATAGGTAAGGCAGGGTAAATGAAGGGGAAGAGGTAGAATACATGAGAGTGCACAGCACCCTAGAGCCCTCTGTCTGTGACCAGCTTAATGAAAGAAACACCCCCAGAAAGACCCTTGTAGCAGCAGCAGCTAAACAAACAATGGAAGTTTGCTTCATGGTTTGCTTACTCTGCTATCTAAACCTCTGTGTGGTCCACTCATTGGTTTATTTCTTCATGCAAAACAGTGAAATCTAATCTAAAGTAGACTCCAGGTCAAGATACAAAACAATAGCTTTAATTCAGTGAATAGGCCCAACACATTTCAGACAGATACCCTGTTTCCCAGAAAAATAGACCTAACCTGAAAATAAGGCCTAGTATGATTTTTCAGGATGCTCGTAATAGAAGCCTTACCACAAAAATAAGCCCTAGTTAAGTGAAACCCCGCCCTCCACCATTGTGCAGCAATCAGAAGAAGATGACGTGACTGTATTGGAATAAATGTAGATTGTAGTACATGAAAAAAATAAAGCATCCTCTGAAAACAAACCCTAATGCGTTTTTTGGAGCAAAAATTAATTTAAGATCCTTATTTTCAAGGAAACACGGTAATTATTGTATGGCTTTGTTTAGGGGCCATTATATGAAGAATGCTTACAAAGATCTTTAACAATCTGTTTTCAAATTCAACTGATCTTCCCTTCCTTAAACCAAGGAAGGAATCCAGGGTTTGTTTTAGGTTTTTGTAATCGCTGATGTGTTGAGGGAGAAACAAGTGAAAGAGGGAGCTGTGCTTGCATTCAGATTACATTGTTGTTCAGTCTCTTCGTGACCCCATGGACCAGAGCACGCCAGGCCCTCCTGTCTTCCACTGCCTCCTGGAGTTGGGTCAACTTCATGTTGGTAGCTTTGGTGACACTGTCCAACGGCCTCGTCCTCTGTCGTCCCCTTCTCCTCTTGCCTTCACACTTTCCCAACATCAGGGTCTTTTCCAGGGACTCTTCTCTTCCATGAGATGGCCAAAGTCAGCTTCAGGATCTGTCCTTCCAGTGAGCACTCAGGGTTGATTTCTTTCAAAATGGATAGGTTTATTCTCTTTGCAGTCCAGGAGACTCTCAAGAGTCTCCTCCAGCACCACAATTCTTTGGTGGCCAGCCTTCTTTATGGTCCAGCTCTCACTTCCATACATCGATACTGGAAAAACCATAGCTTTATGCGGACCTTTGTCGGCAAGGTGATGTCTCTGTTTTTTAAGATGTCTAGGTTTGTCATCGCTTTCCTCCCCAGAAGCAGGTGTCTTTTAATTTGGTTGCTGCTGTCACCATCTGCAGTGATCATGGAGCCCAAGAAAGTAAAATCTCTCACTGCCTCCATATCTTCCCCTTCTATTTGCCAGGAGGCGCTGGGACCAGTGGCCATGATCTTAGTTTTTTTGATGTTGTGCTTAAAACTTTTTTTTGTGCTCTTCTCTTTCACCCTCATTAACAGTTTCTTTAATTCCACTTCACTTTCTGCCATCAAAATGGTATCGCAAAACGATGGTCTAAATGGGGGAATTTCGCTTTGCGATGATTCTTAGCAAAATGATATTTTTGTAACAGTTGATCGGCTGTTTCAAAATGGCTGCTGGGTAATTAAAATGGCTCCCCGCTGTGCTTAGGGATGGATTCCTCGCTATACAGGCAGCAAAAATGGCCGTCATATGGACGATCTTCGCTGGACGGTGAGTTTTTACCCCATTGGAACGCATTGAACAGGTTTCAATGCATTTTAATTGGGTTTTTTAATTTCGCTTTACGATGTTTTTGCTTAACAGCGATTTTCCTGGAACGGATTATCGTCGTTAAGCGAGGCACCACTGTATTTGTTCCGTCAGTCTTAATTCCTGCTTGGGATTCCTCCAATACAGCCTTTCACATGATGTATACTGCATATAAGGTAAATAAGCAGGTAGACAATATACAGCCTTGTTGTACTCCTTTCCCAATTTTGAACCAATCAGTTTTTCCATATCCAGTTCTAACTGTTGCTTCCTGTCCCACATATAGATTTCTCCGGAGGTAAATAAGGCAGTGAGGCACTCCCATTTCTTTAAGAACTTGCCATAGTTTGTTGTTGTCGACACAGTCAAAGGTTTTTGCATAGTCAATGAAGCAGAAGTAGATGTTTTTCTGGAACTCTCTGGCTTTCTCCATAATCCAGAGCATGTTAGCAATTTGGTCTCTAGTTCTTCTGCCCCTTCAAAATCCAGCTTGTACCTCTGGGATCCCTCGGTCCACATACTG
Organism: Pogona vitticeps; assembly: GCF_051106095.1. NCBI lineage: Eukaryota > Metazoa > Chordata > Lepidosauria > Squamata > Agamidae > Pogona > Pogona vitticeps. The sequence continues at coordinate 164,138,571 of NC_135786.1, read as the reverse complement.
CTGATGTAGGATTTTGATCATAACCTTGCTAGCATGTGAAATGATGCAATTGTAAGATAGTTCGATCATTCTTTGGCACTGGCCTTCTTTGGGATTGGGATGTAGACTGATCTTTTCCAATCCTCTGGCCACTGCTGAGTTTTCCAAACTTGCTGGCATACTGAGTGTAGCACCTTAACAGCGTCATCTTTTAAGATTTTAAATAGTTCTACTGGAATGCCATCACCTCCACTGGCCTTGTTGTTGGCGAGTTCCAAAATTTGTTTAGCTGTTCTTTGTGTAAGCAATAATGATTGGGATCTGTATACCATCAGTACTTCTAACAGCTGTTAGGGTTCCCTTGGTTTCTTGACTTAACCTATGGACGAAATCAATCAGTTGAAAGTTATTGTGGTCAACAATTTCTAAGAATGAATGGGGAGACATCTTTGTTTAAATTGTTTGGACATAATGGATTAATTTCCCTCACATAGTAAGCAGACAAAGTTTGAGCTAGATAATTCTCCAAACAATGTACTGTTTGTTTATAAATAATAACATGTATTTTGGCTACTTTTGACCCATTAAGGGATGTTTGGGGAATGATACAAAGTTTCACAAAATGTTTTTAAAGTCCATATGTTGTCATAACATATGGACTTTAAAAAATGTTAGTGCTTCTGCTCAGAGTGGCTGAATTTTCCCTTCACTTCTTGCATTATGTTTTGGTTGCTAAACATAATTTCTTCTTTGATTGAATCAGAATTCCATTTTACAGAAAATGTTTGAAATGACTACTGAAAATATGTCCAGTTCTGGCAGTTAGCCATATGAATTGTATTAATTCTTTATTTCCCTGGTTAAGAGTGCTAATGGTTAATGTTTTTGCTTGTAGACCTCAAGTGCAACAATTCATTGGAAATGTAATTTAGGAAAAAATGTGTATTACTAAATACACATGTTTTTAAAACCCCACTGACCTCAGTGTGATTCAGTGGCTGAAATCCAGTAGTAAGTAGCAACTAGGGTAGGCCCATTGAATCCTTGAGGTTTTGTGGGTGGGTCAACTATGTAAGTTATATTAATTCTGGTCTATTTTGGGACCTCATGAAAATTCCAGCAAATTGGGGTTGGTAGTAGGGTTAAGTTGTACATAGTGTTAGATTTTAATGTACACAGTGGGCAAAATCCTGTTGCTTATTGTAGTAAATCACACTACACTAAACTCACTGAATCACTGGGAATTTGGTGAGCCAACTCCTCCATAAATTCTATTGATACAAATGGGCCTAATTGAAGTGCAACTGGGATGATGAATTTTTTTTGTTGATTTCTTGACAGGTTTTGCCTGGATATGTGTTGGGGCTAAGGAACACTAGATTTCTGTGCTTGCTTTGAAAGTCTAGTTTTCTGTGGATTCTACAACAGAGTGTGACTCTGGGGAATGGATACGTCCCCTTGCTGGTTCATGATGGCTAAACTAGAATGACAGGAATGCTCTTATAAATATGGATAGTCCCCAAGTAGGAAATCTGTAATAGTTCAGCTGCCTTGTGATAATGGAGACATTTTAAATTAACTTGAGAAATTGTTCTTAAGCATGGAGGTTCAGCGATCTGAATGTTCCGTTTGATTATTTTTGTGTGCAGAAGTATAGGCATAGCTGATATTTATTTTGAAATAAAGGAGAGTGATGTTCTGATTTACTTCTCCAGCAAGGCAGTCTCATGGATTTCCTTTCTGAATATAAAGGTTGGATATGGAGTGTAGGCTTCTTTACAAGAAAAGTATGTTTATTTTTGTTGTTTATGCTCTTTGTTTCCATAACGTATGTTTGACTGTGCTGGAATTTCAACAGGAGATGGAAGTGGGACTCAGCCAACCACCTGCCAATGTGGCATCTGCATATGCTGCAATGATACCTCCAATACGCTCTCACTCACCTTTCCTTACTTCTGCCTTCCTGTTGTTATCTGGCTCCAAACTCTAATTATATGCCTGGCTGCTTCCTGTTACTGTGAGAAGGGCAGGAAAGTCTGGCAGGGGATCTATCAGTTGGCAGTGACCATGCACAGAGCAGCACACTGTCCTGCAGAAGCCATTCAGGGCTCCATGACATCAAGAGCTCTGTTTGAGACTTTTAGAGGACAACCAGACAGCATGCTTGACTCAAGTTCTTTTTTTAAAAAAAGTATATTGAGCACAATATGCTAAATTCAGTTCTGTTATGATATTGTCAGCACATTCTTGATGGACTTGCTGTAAACCATAGTAAATATGTATGTATCCATATGAACATTCTCCCCCCTCCCTTTTTTTTGTCTTGCTTAAGCAGATCAGTAGATAGCTGCCTTTTCCTGAGTGGAGGCTTTTCATCCTCTTAGATAGCAGGGCTAAACTGCATTTTAATCTGTCCATAGTCTGTGAAGGTCAGGCTATATAATTTTAACTTGCTATCTCATTCCGAAAGTCTGTCTGACCTTGTTGGGGTAGCGGTGTGGTTGGGATCCTCTTTTGTAAAGAACTGCATTTTCTTCCCCATTCTTCCCTCTCTTTTTCCTCCCCCTCCCCACCAGATAGGCTCATTGTGCTGCATGTATCATTGTAGCTCGGGCTTGCCCCCCCTTCCTTTTCCCCCACCCACCCACCTTCCATTTAATGATATTAGTGCTTTTATGCGCCTCATTAAGTATTCAAGTTTGAAAGCGGCAGTGTGGAAGGAAAGTTGGATACATGCACTTTCTGTTCCCAGTTAAGATACCGTGGAGCGACTTAAATGGACAATAAAACCCTTCTCTTGTCAGACCCTGCTGAACTGGGAGGTAATGAAATTTAATCATGAAACCCTCTTTATTCCATGACTTATGCTTTAAAGAAGAATTTGAAAAAGAACTTCCCTCTTCTCATCTCAAGTATTAAACTATTTTTAACATATAGATTATTCCCTCCTTTTTGCTTTAACACATTGCATTTTGCTCAAAACATACAGTGTTGCTTCCTATTGAGACTCACTAAACTGAACTCTTGGCTGGGTTTTTGTTTTTAATTTAAAGTTACCATCTGGTTTTGAACCCAATTTAGAGTGGAGTGTTTTTTCAATTATTTTCCACTTGTGTGGTCAGAAGGTAATTTAGTCTAGTCAGAGGTAAATTTTGAAAGGGTTTCTTAATGCCACTTTGTCCAAAATGGGCACGAGGGCTAGAATGGTACATTGATCCACTTGTGTGGCCATCTGTTGATAAGGCTTCATGGTCAGAATAAAGATTATTTAGCAGCAGTAGATGCCTGAGTCTTGTGTCATATGTCAATGTTCCAATAGTGCTGTTTTATATATTTTTGGGCAATGACTCAGAATTCTAGTTATCTATTAAATACAATTATGTTCACTGTATTTTCTTCACTGCATATGTACTTTTTAAAACAGAAAGTAAATGTATTTTAATTAGTTTGTTTATTAATTCTAAATGTGTGTTTAAATGTCTGAACTGGGACATACGTTTCTCTGTTTTTAAATGAGCTTTACACAGTATATTGAGATTGTCTTAAAAGAGGCTTTCCTCTTTCACAGTGTATGAAGATGCATCTTAAAAGAGACTTTGCATTCAGACAGATATACAGTGTGCTGGTGGATAAAATGTAGAAAAGTACTGTTGGGATGTGGAGGGTTGTATGCCCCTCAAAGAGCATGTGTAGTATTGAAAGTTTTGGAGGGTGCCAATTCCTGGTCTGAAATATCTGCTTTTTTCCTGAATTTTCCAGTTTTTGGGCTGGACCTTAACATCTCTAGTCCAGATCCAGATCTCGTCTCATGCTCTTTCCTTAGAGCAGTTATGTACAACTTTCAGAGCTTCTGGGGCCAGTTTTCTCTCTGCCATCTCCACTGTGGGCTGTACTCCCTCCTCTGCTACTGAAAACAGGAGCAGGTGAAAGTTTATTCTCATTTTTAAAGAGAAGGGTGAAAAACAGGTTGCATGGGGCCTGTGCATCTTTGTTTAAAGAAGAACTGTGCTTCCTGAAACACGGTTCTCAGTGTTTTAAGAATAGCAAATTTAATCAGTGGGCTCCTTAATCAGGCTGAAAATTGTGGTCCAGTCTATTAAAAAATAGATACAGTTCCTAGCTACATCATTAAGAAGTTGCATGAAGGGGTCAATGATTTGTAGTTCTCAGTGGTTTCCTTTGGAGTTCCTTTAGATTCCTTTAGATTAGCAACTCTAGCCTTTCTTTATTTGCCACCTTTATTGTTTGTTTGCAAACAGTACTTAGCTTTCCCTCTGAATGTGCACATTTTGGTATACTCAGATTTAATCATGGGACACCCTCCCCAAGTATATTTTTCACAATCTCCTTGTCCAGTGCTTACTTTTAGACACTGAAGTTACATGGATCAAAGATTCCTGCCAAACAGGAGTCTGCTTGGGAAGGGGGAACATTCAATTAAATCAAGCCCTGCTGATCGTAGATTGTTATAACTGCCCTGATTGAAGAAAGGAGGCAATAGCAGGGTTGATTTTTGCTTCCCTGAACCCATTTAGGGCCAAGTTACACATTACACTTGTCATACTACATTTCTTAATGAATACTGCTTTCTTATTGCTGTCTTCTGTTGCATGGATGGGTGAATAATTTGTGGATAATGCACATGCAAGGAGGTTCATCTTTTAGTGTCTGGAAGCTGGAGAGGCTTTCTCCCATTCTCAGCCCTCAGTTTTTAATGACTCTTAATTAAGTTAACAAATATGGTATTCATCTTCATTAGTTGTTTCTTTCTTCATACCTTAGCTATATTCAGACAAGAATAGAGGACCTTTGGTCAGCAGGAAAGGAAATATACATAATGGCTGAGCAATGAGGTGCAATCTATGAAGGGTAGTGCAGGTAACAGGGCTGGGCAAAACTTTTCTTTATTAGACCAGTAAATACTATACACAAATGAACTTTTAAGTCCAGAAGTACCCTGCAGTACATTGCAGATCTTGAAGGTAGAAGAACAAACCGAAAAGTCCAAAAATCGTAGGTGCTTCAGGAGCTATAATTAAACTGAAGACTGCAAACTGAAAGAATCAGTTTGGGATGTGCAGGTTGTGTCAGGTTTCATGGGGCCGGAAGGACATACGGTCAGTTGTCGATCCCTGTCTCTATAGACAAAGGAAGGTTAGTGAATCCACTGATGCCTTGTTTTGAAGCACACGCCTCTTGCTTTGGCCAGTAATAAAAGCAGCCAGAAAGTCACTCTCCTCATATTAAGACTAGAGATAATAAATATGCCACTGAATTTAATTTTAAGCAGCAGGTTGCGTGAGACAAATGAAGCAGAGCAGCCCAGCAGCAGGAAAAAAAGGTTTATAAAGAGGATTTGTGTAGTTGTGTGTTTCTCTTATTTTTGTGTGTATTAAAAGAGTTCCTCTTCACATAGCAAGATGTCTCAAAACAAAGGAAGCAATTTTAAATCTTCACTATTTCTGGAGTGCTTTAACAGAGTTTAGCGTGTACAAGTTTGGGCACACAGTAAGCTGAGTTGCTTTCCCAAAACATGAAAGGCATTGTGGTCACACAAACTCATCAGTTGCCTCAGGTGTGGACACCAAGAGTGATGGTACCACCTTTTTTGGCTGTCCTTTCCTGCCCCATGGAAAATATTCCACTCTGTTGGATGGCAGAGCTGTGTATGGCACAAGGATTGCTTTTGCCCCATTTCACTAATTTGCTCTCTGACAAGAGTTTCAATTTATATACCCATGCCTCATAGTGTTAAAGCATTCTCTGTTTTAAAATTTGACTCTGTTGGGAAGCAATGGGTGTCTCTAATGTGACTTTTCCCTCCATGATTTTCAGTACATGAGCACTTGCAAAATACTGCTGTTAAGGGAAGGTACAGAAAGAAAGGGATTTAACAGTGTCCAGATGGCAGTTAAACTTGTGGTTGAGTTTTGAGGAACACAGACTCAGAGAAACAAGCTAATAGTAAAAAAAAAAGTAAACCAGAATAAAAGAACAGACATTAGGTTCTGTAAAACTATCTCCAGAATGGCTCATTGCTGTTAAGATGTTATCTGAATGAATGCTGACTGTGGAATTTTCATAATGTAGGTTTCACATTGTTTAATGGTCTGCTGTGTTAGGGGAAATAGTGCTAGTTTTAAGATTGTGTAATTTAAAAACTGGTTGAGTTCCCCAGTGATGGCGTTTATTGCTACATGTGGCTTTAGAAGGCAAAGTTGGGTTACTAGCTTGATCAGTTTAAGAAACGAGTCAAATTTCAGGGGACTTACAGAAGAAATGTCTGTGGGTGGTGTAATTTAAAGCATTTGTCTCCACCCACTCTTGTTTGTCCATTAGGTAGCAGATGTTTCTCAGTGTTGCTGTTGGTTTTCATTGTCTTTGACAGGAGCAGAATCTGCTTAACGTCAATGGTTTAGATTAATGTACATTGATCTTGGCAGGAACAGTGTAAACTCTTTGCACTTACTAATGCAATAACATAACTGCAAATTGTTGTATTAAGAAAGCAATTAATTAATAAATCAGAACTTAGTGTAACCCTGAGGCAGTTCACAGCAATGCTGTAGTCTTATGCGTTTGTATGCAGAAAGAGTGTTGCTTTCATAGTGCTTCCTTTGGAAATGGAGAAGTGTCCATGTTTCATCTTCAGGCACTTGATCTAATGAGGCAGGTGTCACTAGTGAAGGCAGTGAAACTTCTTCTGACTTTTTGACCCTGGTAATACAGTGGGGTCTTGACTTAAGAACGGCCCAAGTTAAGAACATTTTGACTTAAGAACCACTCTCGTAGGAAAATATTGACTTTACTTAAGTACTTAGATTTGAGTTAAGAACTGAAAAAAACCACGTGGGAGGCAGGGAAAGTGCAAAATGTGAACTTTAAGTTAACTGTTGGCCAGTGAAAAGGGTGCCTGTCTGCTTCCTCACTCCTCCCAGCATTTAGAGAGTGGATTGGGAGACAGTCTTCGGACTGCCTGGTACTGTACTTCCCGGACTGTATTTTCCCTGCCTTCCCTAAACCTTTCTTGACCCAAGAAAAAAAGAAACAAAATATCCCCCTCTAGTGGTCGAAGGCAGAATAGCAGCTTCCCATTAGTTTCTATGGACGGAAAAGAGCAGATACGGATCAAATGGTTTTCAATGCATTCCTATGGGAAATGCAGATTTGACCTGAGAACTTTTTGACTTGAGAACCGCCTTCCAATACGGATTAAGTTCTCAAGTCAAGACCCCACTGTAGTGCTACTTCCATAAGCAGTGCATGATTTTCAGGAATGGTTTGAGGGTTCCTTTGCACTACAAGGCTATTGCAAACTAATGCCAAGGAGAAGCAGAATTTGATGTCTATCTGATCTGAATGCTGTGCTGTGAAGGCCTCTGGGAATGAATGGGTGTAGGTGGGCTAGGAATTGAGCTTGGCATATTTATTTATTTATTTATTTTTAAATTCATTCATTCATTCATTCATTCATTCATTCATTCGATTTTTACCCCGCCCCTCTAGACAACGTCTACTCGGGGCAAGCTTGCTTTTTGCAGCATCACAATGCCAAAGTGTGTGTGGTGAGTAGATGCTAGAAATGCACTGTTGGCCATTAGCCTCAAACATCGTGGTTCTTGGCTTTGGGCCAAGGCCAGGAAAAATTTTTTTATCTCTTATATCTCTCCATTTTTCCCCAGCACATACGGTGATACATATGTGTGTATATATTTATATTTATTCATACACACACACACACACACACAAAAGGATGAACACTGACACGTGCAGTTGCAAAAGGAGTCTGTTGTGTTATTTGGAAGTACAAAACTCCACATTTCTTTTCAGAGAATTGGGGAACAAAATAATCTGGGAGGGCATTTGAGAAACTGTTGACAGGGCATCAGGGCATAACCTTTATAGTATGTTGATACTGTACAAAATCAGGGCAATTGGGTCAGATATATGTGCGCAGGACTAGAAGGAAAAACTGCAGTGTATGTAGCTTAAGTCATGAGGGAGTGACTTCTGTGTTTTACATGATTAGATGCTGATTTGTTTCTGCTAAAATTCTGTGCTTAGAAAAAGGCCAGTGTAACTGCTGTTTCTTAAAGCAGAGGCAGAAAATGTCTTATCTTCCAGATGTTAATCCACAACCCCAATCACCTCCAGTGAGTAATGGTTCAGAATAGCAACATCTAGAGGGCCACACATTCACCATTATGCCTTAAAGTGCACCATGGATTCAAAAACAAAAAGAGATACTGTAGGTAACATTTCCTGTGGGAGAGAGGGGTTGTTGATAGAGGAAAGAGCTGCAAAGCAAGAGGGGAATGTAGCTATTCTTTCTCCACAAGTTGCTTTCTGGCAATCAAGGTCATACATCCATTATTTGAAAGGTGTTGCATTTTGACCTTGTTCATTTTCATCATGGTAGGGGAGCTCATGGTTAACATTCATCTGATAGCTTCTTAAAACTTATCTTCCTTCCCTTTTCTTCCTGACCTCATTTTCGATTTCATTGTATTCTCTGATGGCAAACCACTCTGACATATGCAGAAACATATTTGGAGAAAAGAAATCTTGAATTAGCTTTACTTTTTTTAAAAAAAATTGTTAAAATGAGGTCATAAAATGAGAACATGATCATCACTCTGTGCTGTTCCTTCAGACTAGAAGAAGATATGTGCACATAAGCAAGAAATAATGCCTTTAAAATGTTCAAATTTGTTAGCCCTATGTTGAGTAATTCCTGGATGCTGGTTTTCCTTGCAAATACCACCATCCTGCTCTGAAATCCCTTTCATGTCACTGATTAAGGATTTTTTTCAGAACATGAAGAGACAGGGTGCTTTACTTAGATCTAAATTCAGTTGCTTATACAAGAGCACACCCTTTCAATCAATGGGAAGTCCATTTGAAGGAAATACCATTATTTCAACAGATCTGCTCTCATTGGGATTAACAATTAGATTTAGATCTCGCCCCCCACCCCCCAATAACAGTATTTTGAATTTGAATCTCCTCTCATGGCCTCTATATGATATTTTATCGCTTCAGGGGAATTGGGAGCATATGAAGTCCTGCCACGAGTTCGAAAAACAAGGATGGATAATACCTTTATTGGGCTACTAAAGTATTAAACACTGGTGAAGTTTTTAGCAGCCTAGTAAAGGTGTTTTGTATCCTTTTGTTTGGAATTTGTACAAGGACAGCATGGCTTTTTTTGGGGGGGGCGGCTGAGATTTGCCTACACTATTTAGCACATTCATCACAGCTGCTGTATTGGTCCAGCTACCCCACTTCTCTTGCTCTGTGGCTTAGTTGTGGTATCTCCCTTAGTCCCTTTGAACATTTATTTATTTATTTATTTATTTATTTATTTAATTTATATGCCGCCCACTCTACCCAGAGGTCTCTGGGCGGCTTACAATTATTAAAATTCAATACAATAAAATGATTAAAATACAATTAAAATACAATTAAAATACAATTAAAATTGTCATCATCAGGACCCACAGTTGTTATTTCAATTAAAAGCCTTCTGGAACAGGAAGGTTTTGACCTGGCGCCGAAATGTCATCAACGTCGGCGCCAGACGAATTTCAGTTGGGAGGGCGTTCCATAGTCTAGGGGCAGCTGCCGAGAAGGCCCTTTGTCTACAAGCCATCCCTCTTACCTCTTTGAGGAAACAATGGACACCACAAGTAAGCTCACTTGGAGGACCTTTTTGTTTAGAATAGTATTGAGCAAAGTACAGTCCTTGGGCCACATGTAACCTGAAGCTATTTTTGTAGCCCCCACTAACAATGTGAATTCGGATTCTGGGGAGTTCCAGCTGCCAGAGTCACACTTAAAATGAGCTCACCTGGAGAAAGACTGGGCTGGAAGGCTTCATGGTATAGGACAGAGTGAGCTGTGCTGTGCCTTAGCTTCCTGTTGAAAAAGGAAGTTGCTCTAGTGCTGAAGCAGGAATCTAGGTTAGGCTTTAGCCAGTCCTAGGCCTTGAAGCCTTACAGGCTGGCCTTTCTCCAAGTGAGCACGTTTTAAGTGTGGGTCTGGCAACGGAAACTCCTAGAATGGAGAATTCTGGGATTTTGAATCCAAAAATAACAAGTGGCAGATACATAGCTCCTGCTGTTCCTCTGGCCAACTAATTTTCCAACAATTCACCTGTAAATAGGTCACATAACCCCATCATTTAACAAAGTACATTAAAAAAAAAACAAAACAGAAGTCGCCTTCTACCCTTTTGTTTCATGTGTGTATGTATGTTATTTTGGGAGGTGATTGTTGTTGTGATGGAGGTTTTTTATTATTTTCTGGCAGAAACTGAAGTTGCCCACAGTAACTTAGAAGTTTGCTCAGGAAAGGATTTTGGCCATTTTACAAAAATTGAGCTGCATGCAGGAAGGGAAAGAGAAGCCATGCCAGAATGTTGTTGAATGCTAGTACTATTGTACACTTGTGACTCCAGAGACTGACAGACTTGAGGAGATGTGATACTGCGCTTCCTGTACTCTAGAAGTACAGCAAGAGGCCAAAACAACTTCCTTAAACCTCTTCAGCCTAGAATAATACAAGCTAGGCATACGCATGTCCTTCAGGCTCCATGTATGGTTCCCAATCTTGGGTCCCCAGTTGTTCTACTATAACTCCTTGACATCCTGGCCAGTGCAGCTAGTGGTGAAGACTTCTGTGAGTTTTAGTCCAAGAGCACCTGGGGAACCACAGTTGGGAACCACTGCTTGAAGCCAACCCATTAACAGTATTGCGGGGAGGTGGAATTGCATTAGGCCTCTAAAAGGGTCATGAGGAAAGAAGTAGTTGGGGAAAGGTGAGGAAAAAGGATCAGGTAAACAAACAAAATATTCTTATCCTGTTATATGCTTCCCAACTCCTGATAACAACAAATATATGTTTTCTATAAGTGCAAAAATGCAGTTGCCTGTCTGGTAGATTGTGCTGCTGTTCTGTAATCAGATGTCCTCCACTATAATGGGTCTGTCTCTTAGCTTTTTCATCTATTAAATAGTGAGCTGCCCTTTTTGATAGTAACCAAAAGAAGGATACAACAGGCTACTAATGAGGAATAGGGATGAGAAAAATTGTTGACTTCTCTTACGTACAGAATGTATAAACCTCAAGTTCTTTTTGTCTTTAACACGAAGAAATTTGCAGCAGGTACAATACTGCTGTTCAAAGCATGAAGAGATCTGTGTCATACCTGTCTGCTATACAGGTATTAAAGACAAAGAGTCTTTCAGAAAGAAAAAAGTGGTAACCATAAACCAGCACTAATATGGTTGACCCCTCTGAGATGCAAAGCCAGAATTAAATGTCCCAAACCCTGAACCTGACTGGATGAATCTTGGCTTCAGTTTCTTTGGCACTCTTTAAGTTCTAAATCTCAACTTCTTTCTATCTCAAATTTGTAAATCTTAGCAGATTCTGGTACAAAAATTCAACTGAAATTTAATTCTTACCTTTCTCTAATAAAGAAGAGGAAATAACTTACAATTACCTGATGTTGGGGGTTCCTTGCCATAAATACTGGAACATAGGGAGTGCTTTGTTGAGTAACAAGTACACTGCTGTAGCCAACTATTTCTATCTGGCAAGGCAGCAGGGATTATTCAATATCCTGGATCTGTCTAGACTGCTTAACCACTGAGTTGGAAGTGAGTCTTTTAATGGTAACTAAATAGGACTTAACACTCTATGGACTTAACTACCCGTACAGAAGTGGGTACCTTATGCCAGTAAGAGCATTTCCATCAGTGAAGAGTTTATCATTGTTTAGTGTAGTGCTTGTTGAGCGTTCAGAACCATTCATGTAACACTATTCAGTAGTCAGAGATAATTCTGAATAAACTGACAGTAGAGTGATAGTGGACCTGAGCACTTGTGTTTCAGAATATCAAAAAATAGAATTACCTAGCCTTAAAGGTAAACATACAGTTGAAATGCTTTCCCAATTCCTTTGAAGACACAAGTGTTCTCATGGGAACCTTAGCTTTTACTGTAATGCCTTTTCAGCATAATGATGTCACCAAAATATATTAAAACTGAGAAAGAGAAGAAGAAGGAAAGTATGAAGAACTTTTAAGATGAAATTTTATTACTGCTTAAGCCATGGTTTGAGAATGCCTCATTCATGATGCTGAACATTTCACTGCTTGCTGCCTCTTAATACGTGTTTTGAGTTAACATAGAAATAGGCTTACAACATGAAGTTTGTACTCTTCTGAAAGCAAAGGTAAAGTTAACTAGCCAGTTCTGAATTAGAAAAGGAAGAGGTATTTTCTTGCTGCTCAAATAGGATATCTGAAGACATTCTGTACAATTTTTTATTGTCACATCCTGCATTTTCTTCAAGGAGTTCAAAGCTGGTTTGCATAATTCTCTTCTCCACCTCCACTTTGTTCTTACAACAGCCCTAAGGAGACTGATTTTCCAAGGTCACCTAAGCCTTCGAGAATACATTCACCTAATAAAGTTTTATGACTGGACTGAGTGGGTGGGTTTGAACCCAGGCTTCCACAGTCCTAGTCCGACATTCTATCTTCTGCTTCACACAGGCTGGTGTACTAGAAATTGCTTGAAAAGGACAAACAATTTTTATTCAAATGTATTAGCTTCAGCACCATATAAAAACATAACTCTGATAACCATAAATATATTCCAGTGTTAATGCAGATGTCCAAATAGCAATTAAATACGGCAGTGTAACTGTGGGAGCTGACTCACCAAATAGGCAGCTAAGCATTATAATGTTTGACTTATAGTGATAAAATGTTTGACTTCTGCATTGAAGATACTTTATTCTAATTTCTCCTCCATTATTTTTCAAATGAGTAGTGGAAGGTCATTAAATCACGCTTCGTGCTGCTTTGTTGTAAGTGCTTGCATCACTTTGCTCTTTGTAGCTTTCAGAATCTGGTTCCAATTAGAGTGGTGATGAGGTTCATGGTGTGGCAAGCAGATTAACGTGCTTTTGATTGTATTTTTCCCTCCTTTGCTCTCGTGCTGCTTTTACTGGCATCCTTCTCTCCCCCCCCCCCCCGCCGCCGCCGCCACTGCTGCACCTGTACGGAGCATTGTGTGAAGGGCTTTAAATGCTGGTTTTGCATTTCTGACTTTAAGTCAAATTGAATTTTAAAATTTGAGGTGAACAAGAAAGGAAATAAATGGAAATCCATCTCTCTACTTCTGAAGAGTTACTCGTATTAGTGAAGGTGGAAGCATGGTAATCTCCTTTTGCATATTTTGATTTTTAAAAATTATGTTTCTGCATTTATCCATCGGGGTACTTACTCTAGTTTTCTTCATTATTAGTGCTTCTTGCTATTATAATTATTATGATTATTAACCATATTCACACAAGGAGGACCAGCCTCAATGAAGTCATGTTGGGATAATTCAGAGATTTTTTTGTTTGTTTGTTTCTGCACCCAGTCAGAAGAGAACTATCATTTTTCTTTACAGTGAATCTCACCACTTTTCCTACTGAAGGACATGGTTTTTGTGGGGTCTCCTTGTGTCATTGTCATCGTCGCCGTAGAAATATAAGTTGCCAGCCTCCAAAAACCCATGGGAGCACCAGGTAGAGAAGGTGTCAGAAAATGACCAAGTCAAGATTTTATGGGATTTCCAGATCCAAACGGATAGAAACATTGAACCTAACACACCAGACATAGTAGTAATAGAACGAAGAAATGTCTGGATCATTGACATTGCAATTCCAGAATATGCTGGGAAAGATCCCTCTAAGGCGCATGGTTGACTTCTTCCTCGCCGCTTTCCACTTCCGTGCAGCCCCATTGGTTCCGGCAGCAATGGAACCTTTTGTGTGTGTGTGTGTGTGTGTGTGTGTGTGTGTGCGTGCGTGTGCGTGTGTGTGCGTGTGTGTGCGTGTGTGTGCGTGTGTGTGCGTGTGTGTGCATATGCAGAGGAGAAGCCGTATGAGAGAGAGGCAGAGCTCCAGGCAGTGGGGCTGAAACTTAGGGTGAACGTTGGATGCCAGAGTTGAAAATAAAGAATTGGAAAAAACTAACAATATACAGAGACCTGGCAATTGAAACATCTCACTTGTGGATGAAACAGACTTCAGTGGTCCATGTAGTCATCAGAGATTTGGGAACAAAATCAAGACATTTCAAAATCAAGTATTATAAACAATTGCAGATCTCAAAAATAACACCATCAGAACTACAAAAAAACCCGCAATATTAGGAACAGCATACATACTGCGCCGATATTTAACAGATACATAACTTAGGTTTTTGATTAAAACTTGTATCTGTTATATAATACCAGTCAAAGTTTTTATAATTTTGTTTGACTTTGTGCCTAGTATTTTTGAATCCTCATCATCTTGGAACTGCAGGGGACCCTTTGGATCATTTTGAGTCCAGCCGCTGTCAAGGAGGCGCAGTAGGGAATCAAACTCCCAGCCTCTGGCTCTGCAGCCAGAGACCTAGGCACTGAGCTATCCAGCAGTTCCTGTTGTTGGCCTCCTCGGTCATCTACTATCACAGGATATGGCTATGATAATAGATGTGTCTGTCCATGTACGTCCATAGTAGGTAATGTTTTAGAATATTAGAACCTCAGAGGAAAAGCAAAAATGGCTTTGCCAGGCATACGCAAACATATGATTTTTTAGCAACTTAGAGAAACGGAAGTTCTTTCAGAGTTTGACATTCAAAGCAGCTCCTCCTTGATAAGATCTACCCCAACTTTAACTACTTTTCCATTGTTATGTTCCTTCAAGTCAGAACCAACTTACAGCGACCCAAACAGCGCTTTCAAGGTAAGTGAGGTATTTAAGGAGTGGTTTTACCAGTTCTGCACCCCCATTGAGTTTCCATGACTGAGAGGGGATTATTCTATCTACTACATCACACTGGGTTTGCTCTTACAGTAGTCTTCTGGAAAATTGTTCAAGGCAAATGAAGGAGGGAAGAACTGAACTACTGTGTCAGCATTTTTGAGTCATGTTTGTGAGCCCTCAAAAGGAAGTGATCCAGTGGACAGACTATAAATAGCATAACTTGAAGCAGAAACCTTAACATTTTTAATAATAGTAATTGTGTGTCATCAAGACAATTCCAACTTAAGGTCACCAGAGTTTTTAGGGTGTAAAGGTCTCAAAGTGGTTTACCAGTCCCTCATTCTGGTGGTGCTCTGATACGGTAGAGCTTGCCCAAGGCTGTACACGTAGTGAACTTATATCCCCATCAGCTACAGTGCTTCAGTTGGCCTTGGCTTCCCCGTCTCTTGGAGGGGAAATCAGAAATTTTAACTCCTACCTCAGTATCCATTCTATTTCACTGAACAATACCACCTGTAGTGTTTTAGGGGATGAGATTTCCTAAAATCTCATTTAATAGATAGTATGTAATTCTTTGAAAGGGACATGGTGGTGCTGCGGGTTAAACCACAGAAGCCTCTGTCCTGCAAGGTCACAACACCAGCAATCGTAAGATCGAATCCATGTGATGGAGTGAGCTTCTGTCGCTTTTCCCAGCTCCCGCCAACCTAGCAGGTCGAAAGCGTGTAAATGCGAGTAGATAAATAGGTAAAACCATGGTGGGAAGGTAACAGTGTTCTGTGTCTAGTTGCGCTGGCCACATGACCATGGAAACTGTCTTTGGACAAACGCTGGCTCTACGGCTTGGAGACAGGGATGAGCACCATGGCCTAGAGTTGGCCACAAGTGGACTAAATGTCAAGGGGAACCTTTACCTTTACTTCTTAGAAAATATGGTACACTTGCACTGTGAGAGTTAAAGATCCTTACAGTCAAACTGCAATATGCCTTTCCCTTGGAGTCTTCCTTAATTGTCAGGAGCTTGCATTAGGTCATCCATGGGTACCAGGGTTCCATCTAAGGTGCGCGGCTGCGTGAGCATTCATGGCTCCGCCACCTACATGCATCCACAGTTATCATTCCCAGCCCCTTTGGTTCCGGCTGTGATGGAACCCCGTGGGAGGAGTGGAGTCTTGCACATGGGGGAAGTGGAGTTGCATGCACAAGGGGTGGAGCCCCACCCAGTTGGCCTGAATGTTCATGTGTACCCATCCAGTTCCACTGTTCTGTGGTTTTCTGACAGCGGAGTGAGAATTAAAGCTCTTTGGGACTTGCTGAATTGAATAGTTGATGTACTGGCTTGATAGAATCACCTGCACTCAAGAAGTCCCTGCCTTAGGTATTTCCTTAGCTCTGGCATGACATGGTCCTAACTAGATTCTGATCTCTGGTGTTTCCTTTTTAACTTTCTTTAAAAACTGCTGGGGTAACGGCTTGGATCTAGTATATGACGAGCTGCCCATGTTAAAGCTTCCTTCCTGTGGCAGCCTGTTGCGTTTCCTCCTACATATACAGAATGGGGATACCCTCTATGTTGGGATATAGCAGTGTGGCCTGTGGTACAAAACGGTGGTGCTGCAGTTTGAAGAGGGAATTGCTCAAAATTGTGCTAACCAAAGCGGGCTCCCGTTCATGCAACAAACACTCAAGGTTTTATCAAAGATTGCAGGCTTAAGGCATCTTGGGCCCACTCCCCCATGTATTGAGTAATGTTTGGTGTTAAATGAGTTAGATAAAGCAGAAGTGCTGATAGAATGGGGTTGAAGAAAATGCTGTTCAAGTAATATACTGAAACCTGCTTAAGAGGACCAGCATTTTCCAGTGATCTTGCTTTTTATAGAAACTGACCATAAACACATACTAATATAGCAAAACCATAGGAGGAAGTTCTACAGAAGGAAAAGAGTATGTTGTCCCTGAAATGATTCTGTTAGTTTCAAAGGTGTTGCAGCCCCCCCTTTTTTTCTTTTTGTAATGAAACAATTCCAAAGTGTGACCTCTTTGAAAAATGCATTTATGCATGTGGACTACAGGTCTTTTCTTTGTTTGTATCAGAGTATTGCACAATTCATAAATCATGGACACACATGCAATACAGACAAAATTAAAAAGCAGTTAAAATGACAAGACAATTGAACTATATTTGCTCAGAACTGGTGGAATCTTGAGATGTATGCAGAGACTTTTCCTTGACTTCAGTAGTTGTCCGGGGGGGGGGGTCTGCATTAATGAAAGAAGCAGGCTTGGTACTGTTCCAGTGCAACGCTTCTGGAAGTGAAGGATTTGCCAGTTGCACGCCAATGCCCAAGTGTACTCACAATGGTTTTTCACTCTTCAGGGAGTCTCCTTCTATGTCCTCAGACCATAGGTTGTGGACACAGAGATTTTTAACCAGTGCTGTTGGACGATTTGTTTCAGAGGAATGATTTTGATAATTTCTGTCACATAATGGTAATGATGCAACTCATATGCTAGCAGGCTAGGCAGCTAGCTAATGCAAGGAAAATGGATTTAAACTTGTACAAACTGATGGTGTACCTCCTCTGGAGAATATTTGTCTCCACCATAATGATCATATTCTTGATAGTGGAATTTTCACATGTCTGTCTTTTTCTTTCTATTTTTAAACTCTGGTAAGGGCCGTATGTTTTAAGCTAAGAATTGTTTATTGTTCTATAGTGATATCCAGGGTCTCTTGTGCATGCAGAAATGAGAAATTCTACTGCCAGTTTACTAGAAGCTTTGGATGGAAAACTGTTTTTGCTCTGCTTCCTGAAAACCATTACAGATATGAATAATATTATCACTTAATTTGCCAAAATTATTTATTTGTTTCCAAATCAAATTCCAACATGTTAATTCTTATGGCAGTGCTGCATATATAACTTTCCTAGCACTGAAGGGTTGGATTGGCAGTATGCCAGGAGCCTCAGGCTTTCACTGAATTTACATATAAATTTACGCATGATTTTAATTGGAGATAAATACACTTCTTTTATTTATAGAGTGCATAAGTGTGTTTAGTTCCATACAGTTGGGAAGGAAGGGAAGAGGCCAAACCCAGCTTTCAAATATTGTTGGGTTAATGGTAAATGAGCCCCTAACTAGGACAATACAAGGAATCTTTACAAACCAAAGATTTTCCATTTGTGAAATGAGATTGTTTTGATTCTTCCTAACTTGTGCTTTGCTATTCAGACCGTAGTTACTAAGCTAAAACAGTATGCTGGGAATTAACTGAGCAGAACGTTCTTTTGATTCTTGTCTCGTGTTCTTCTGGCAAAACTAGTCTATTCTGGTGTGCTTTTTCACAATCAGCCTGGCCATTGGTTAGCATTTTTTTCCCTATCTAGTTCCTACTTATTTTATTATTCTCTTCATACATTTTCATTTCCATGCCACCTTTCTCCTGATTAAGCTATCCAGGGTGGGTCACAACTAATTAAAAACAGAATTGGCAAAAGCCACAATAAATGGTGATACTAAAGAACAATTAAACATACAACAATATTGAAAAGTTATTTAGAACTATTGAAGACAAACATATAAATAAAGTTATTAATAGCCAAGAATCCCTTTTTTCAGGAAGCATAAGCAAATAGTCAAAATAGCTATGTATTCTGAAATGTACATGATAATAATCTTTCACACTTGGGGAAAATCAAGTCTAGACGTTTTTAAAAGGCAGTATCAACCAGTCTGAAATTCTCATCTAAGTGATCTGTAATGCTTTTCACAGTCATCTGGAAAGCTGTTGTCATTTTGTATCCAAGGGATGAACCTGCAACTGTTTTTCATTGTAGCTGGGCATCTACCACCATCTCTAGTCTCAGCAGCTCCGAAATGAAAACATTTACTGAATTTCTCTCAGTATCTTTCTCAGTGGTAAAGTACTTGTGTTATGTAGTAGTTAACCTTTTACCCTTCCATCTTTTATTATTATTTTAATCACTGCAGCAATAGGGTGATCCCCTATGATCTGTTTAATGAGGTTTTTTTTTTTTTTTTTTTTTTAGAATATTGGCCTTTGAAACTAACTCCATAGAGATGGAAACTATGCCTTCACAGTTTTGCCTTCTTTGTGTATTGTCGCAACATCTGATGTTCATAACTTGGTCCTTTTAAAAAATATTGCAACTGGAATGATGCGTTCAAGTTGTAGAATTGAAATTTGTAGTACTGACTTATGAGCAACCATGGGCAGGGTTTTGCTGGGTTGATATCCCATTTTATTGCCTCTAACTTGTCACACACAGGCTGGGAAGTGTTTTTCTTGTCTTTTACCCTCTCAGAGTGACAGAAGAGATGTTTTTCCTAATCTTAGAGCATTGTCCATAATGTTCGTATTATATGAACCTGTAAGAGATTAGCACTGCATGGTTGAGAGGTATAGCACAGTTATTTCTATTTAAACCCATTTATGAGGGGGGGAGGTACTTCTAGGAAGAAGACGTGAGCTCTTCCCCCTCAATCCTCCATGGCATCTTTCCTAACACTGAAGTGCTTCAGACTGGCGGTGCTGCTCAGATGCCTGTACAGTATTTTGCTGGAACCTGTTTTGTTCTGGCACAATATTGGCAATACCGAGTGTTCAGCATTTTATTGTGTGTATGCTTTCCAGTATTTTGTTTGTTCCACTTTAGCTGGCACAGGCTTCTTCTTTGCAAACATCCCTCAACAGCCTCAGGGAGGCCTCCTTTTTTTCTTTTCCTCTTGACTTCACTTGAAAGTGTGTGTGTGTGTGTTTTCCGTAATGCTGCCATTTATTAAACAATTTTATGTACAGTTCAGAGATGTGTACTGTGTGTTTACTTTAAAAAAAATCTAATTCATTCCAGAAGTGGAAAGAAATAGCTAGAAATACATTAACGTGTTCTCTCCCTAAGGGGCTTTAATAGCTGTTGATGTAATTATTTCTCTATTTTGCCTCTGTATTACATGCATCTTTTGTCAAAAGGCAGATTGCTTCTATTATGTCCCAGATTTCTGAAACATTTTTGTCTCTTGTTCTACGGTAAATGAGCCAATGTTTCTACAAGCGTATACCAAGTGTATATTTTTGAAGGGACTGTTTTTAGCTTCTCATTATTTAACATCACCAATTTATTCTAGCTTTATTGAGGTAGATTATTAAGGGGCATTGTATATTCCCCAATTAAGTGTAAGTGTGTGTGTGTGTGTGTGTGTGTGTGTGTGTGTGTGTGTGTGTGTGTGTGTGTGTGTGTGTGTGTGTGAGTGAGTGAGTGAGTGAGAGAGAGAGAGAGAGAGAATGAATGAGAATGAGAATACATGTGTATGGGGGTTAAACCTCTGAGAGATGTTGTGTTAGTAAGCCATTCATCACAAAGATGAAAATAATGTAAGGCTCAGAGTGCAGAAGAGGAGAAACTTTTCAAATATCTCTATTGATGGAAATAAATTCTCAAGTTCTTCAGATCCTTCAAGATTCTGAAGAAATTGCAGCTGCATAAAGATGAGAAACAGCTGTTGGTGGAAGGAAAAAAAAGACTTGAAAGTCTAAAGTAATTAATCAGATTGCTTTCCATATTTTGAATTTCAGTTTTCAGGAAATTACCCTCTCGTGCACCCTCCCCTTTCAGTTTGATATATAAATATAATATAAATCAACAGCAACTCAGTCACTGGAAATACAGTAACTGTGGAAGTATACATTTTGTTCAAGCAGAACATAACTAAGAAAGAAAGAAAGAAAGAAAGAAAGAAAGAAAGAAAGAAAGAACTAATGAACCAGTTTCTAGTTTATTGCCTGAAGCCTATGTCATGCTATGGCCCTGACCACTAGGGCAAAACTGCATTCTTTCTTTCTGCTCCAGGGCATTTTTTCAGCTCTTTGAAGCAGGTTTTGGATTCCAGCAGCAGCACCTGTCGTGTTGCTGCCCTACGTTCTTGCCACCCACCCACCCACCCACATACCTTTAATTGTCTGGTGGACTTTCCACCATGAAAAGGAACTTCTCTGCCCTGAGAGTTTTATCCCTTTCGAGATGCTAGGAAATCCTCACACTTGTGGCTTCAGGTGTCTTTTTTTTTGGGGGGGGGGTACTACCTAAATTTTGTTACCAGCTTTGCTGATAAAAAGAATGCCATGTTACTTTGTGCCTGTGCTCTAAACTCATCCAGGAGCCAGATTGTTTTAGACCAAGGCGATGGACTGTCATCCAGATGTTCTTGACTTCAGAGCAACCATTAACTATTCATCCCAGGAAAGCTCACCAAGTGTAAAGACCTACCTCTGTCCTAACTGTTCTCCACCCAGGCAGTAATCCCTTAAACACCTGTCCATATTTTTCAGTTTACAGATTCTTTCCCCATCTGCTAAATTTTTAAGTAATGCAAATAGATGAATTTTGGAGAACTCAGAAGCTCACACCATTTTATACCTTTTTGGTTCTACCTATTGAAAGTATTACCAAATTTTGATTTTTATTTTCAATTCATGGATCACATCACTACTTATGATTATCTTTATTGCCCCATTATAGGATGTTCCAGCTTCAGACATAGATGACAACATAGGGCTAGATAATAACATATTTCATGGCAGCACAAGTTCATTTCTACATGTGTTCATATAATGTTTCCTTTTAATTCCAGCCTTAACTTTACATGGAGGCCATTATGTGACTTGATGGAGTTGACAAAAGTAATGCCTTCATATCTAAATTGACTTTTATAAGATTGTCATGATTACTTGATTCACACTGGTAAATTTTAGTATGACAGACCACCATAGACTCAAACCACCAGGGGATGTTATTACATTGTACTGTATAGTGATCTGAAGGTATAGTTCCAGCATCATACTTTTCATCTTGACATACTAATGGTGCAGAAGCCCTTCCCTCTTTTTCTGTGACACACATACCTTAATAATGTGTTTTCTTCAGAATCGAGTGTTGTGGTGGGGGCTAGACAACAAGTGGAATGAATATCTTTTCATTCTGTGTTTTATCTCCACCTTTCCAGTGACTGAGGCAAGTAGAATCTACTCATTGAGAGGGCTCATGCTTACCTCCATCTTCAAATTAAGCATAAAAACACAACTATTGGAACTTGAAGAGGCGGCTGTATCTGAGTGTTGTCTAGAACCCCAGTTCTTGAAGAGGGGCCTCATGAGGAGGTCTACTTTGGTACAGCAACCTCTCCTTCTGACAGTTAAGATTTTCATGATTGGCGGTTATAACATGCTTCCCTCAAAAGGTGTGGATTCCTTAAGCTTCCTTAACAGCATGTGTTCTTGGTGCACGGGCTCAATAGAAATGAGGAAATAATCTGTTTTCTAAAATTGAAGTATTTTGTAGTAGAAAAGCTGATCTTGAGCTCCATTCCATAACTTTCAGTTACTTCTGAGACAGTGATAATTAATTTAGTCATTTTTTAAAAAATGTGATCTAACGATATTATGGTGATGCATGTAATAGAGTGATGAACAAATGGCTGGATTCAAGTCCTTATGCAGTCTAGCCTCCTAGGAGAGGGCATTTCACAACCGGACAGCAGCCACAGAGAAGGCCCACTCTTGTGTTGGACCAGATATGCCTATGGGGGCGGTGGGACCTTGAGAGAAGGGTCTTTATAGGTCATAACACAGTACTTTGAATTTTCCCCCCAATGGACCAAAATGTACTCTGTAACAGCCCTAGTCAAAAGTCTGGCTGCAACATTTTGAACTAGAAGTTTCTGAACCATATGCAGAACAGCCCTACAGTAATCCAAGTGGGATGTAAGTAAGGTATGTGTCATCCTTAACCAAATCAGGTATCTAATTAATAGGATAGGTTGTCCTTCCTTGTTATAGTCACCACTGATAACTCTGCTATGTAATGGAAACATGAAGTAAGCATTAACTGTGATTTGTTCCTGTGGACGTCCTTCCCTGAAGGAGACTCAGGAGAGCTCAATGGAGTGGCAAACTAAATGGCCTGTGCCTGTGGCTTTCCCTGCCTCTCTTCAACCTTTCCGGCCAGGGAAATAAATGGAAGGTGCCATGTATGCTGCCTGCATGTTATTCACTATGGACTCACCTGTCTTAGTTGGTAAGGGGATCAGCATTGAGCCTACATTTAAGACTTGCATAGACTTAGCCAAACTCAAAAATATTTATTTTCAGGAGGTATTATAACACAAAGTTTAGAGAAATTCCGCTGTAAACTGTTGTGCCATTAATCCTACTACTGTTCCTGCTGCTGAGCGGTTATCGCAGATATATCCCGGCATAGCAGATACATGCTACACTTCCATCATAAAAGGGACACTTACGTAGCTTGAACTAGACTACCAGTGCTAAGCTTGCCTTCCTGGCAGGTTCAAAATAAATATCCCACTTACTCAGTATCAGTTTAGAAACAGCACATAATGGTAGGCAGAAGTGGGCAGCCTTGAGGCTTGCACAGTCTGTGTGGGTTTTGTTACGACATGAAGGGTCACCAACAGAAGTCTGATGCAACACATCTTCCTAGAATTAATTTTACCTCTGAGCATGTATTCTTGTTAAACAATTCATTTTCAGAACTGAAACTAAGTTCACAGGGATCTGTAAAATCTTATTTCCGCTTTCCCCCCCATATCAACTTATTTTCAGAGGCAGAAGAAATGAAGCCTTTTCTGTTGTTCTGGGACATCCTTCCATTTGAGAAAGTGGCCTTTTGGACTACAACTCCCAGAATCTCCAGTGGCTTAAGCCGTCCACTGGGATTTGTTCAGCAGGTCACGTTTCCAAGTTCTGAGGATATGTTGATCTGGCTTCTGCTCACAGCTGTTCTATGTCAGGCCACTGCTACCAGGCAACAGATACATTGCAAGGCCAAGAAAGTTCTCTGTGCTCAGGATAAGCATGCAACGGAGAGGAGCATACATCCTTCCATTACATGGTGGTTAATGACAGAATCAAGATCTGAGGAGAAACTTCAGTGCCTTCAAACAGTTTTTCAAATACACAACTGCTCTCTGCTTAACCTTAAGGTTTCTTGTTACCCTTCAGTCTCCAAGAAACAGCTTTTAACATTTGGTGGCACTTTAAAGATAAAACCTCAATCTAGGTTAAAAATATTTAGGTAAAATGGCTA
This sequence comes from Pogona vitticeps, assembly GCF_051106095.1. Taxonomy (NCBI): domain Eukaryota; kingdom Metazoa; phylum Chordata; class Lepidosauria; order Squamata; family Agamidae; genus Pogona; species Pogona vitticeps. The sequence goes on along the minus strand of NC_135786.1, from coordinate 164,114,649 downwards.
CATTATTACTTCCTTAGTTCATTTATCCCTGCTGAAGGAACAGACCGTTAAATATTGTTCATGTGATTCAGTCGGCTAGGTATGGAACTGTAACCAAGGTACAGATTATATTTCCTGTTTGCTTGTAGAAGAGCCCTTTTTCCTGTTGGAGTTAAACAGCCTCCACACAAGGCTTTCCTGCTTCTTCCCTTTGCCTTCCATTGCTTCCTTTGGTTATTTTTAGATAGAGATTGTTGAGTCTACTGCAAGGATTTTAGTTTGTTACATGCTAGACCCAGATTTTGCATGGGGCCAGTTATATGATTTTGATGCAGGTGAATGCAGAGCCCAGTGAAACATGATTTGGTGGTTAGGTTTTTCTGTGCAAAAAGATGCTTTTAGGTTAGTCTGCTGTTAATTACATGCACAGTACATTTGGTATTTTCTGTTTCTGGTATTTTCTGTTTCTGGTTTTCAAAAGTGCACATTTGCATGGAAACTCTGCAGATTTAAGGCTTTCTCATTTTAGATACTGACCAGGTTATAACCAGGTTATAGGAGGGCCTGGTGTGCTCTGGTCCATGGGGTCACGAAGAGTCGGACACGACTAAACAAACGAACGAATGAACAGGTTATAACTGATAGGAAAGAAATACTGTAGTTATTTCTGTTTCTAGCAAAGTAAGCAAGGATGGGATTTGGCATTATCAGCTGTATAGTTTGCCAGAAGTTTCATATATTTCTTTTGGCATCTGTTTCTGAGAACAGAGTAAGTGGAAGGATACCATGAAGGGAAATTGAATCCACCCCACCTCCTTGTCCCCAGGAACACACAAAGGAACAAAAGGAACTAAGTGTCTTAAAGAGTTTTCAACTTCCACTCTGGTTTTAATCTCTACCTTCCTCCCCTTTGTCTGGGCCCCTGCATTATTTAATATGTTAATCTGTCAACAGATACAAGTTTTATAATCTAAAGTAGGTGCAATCATATGTACTATTACCATATCAATAATATGTCGTTTCTATTTACAAATGCATTTTTAAGACTCCTGGGTGGTATCTTTCATTTATATTCAGTACTTCTAGCACTAAAACATCTAATGTTTTGTTGAATAGGGTCATATGGAGGTTATATTGTATGAAGCACAGTAGGCACTAGGTTTGACACAGTGATCAGAAGTTTAGAAAAATGCAATGACTCTTGCCTTTGGTAATAAATGTTCTAAAATGCTGTTCTTATGATAGAATTGGCAGTCAACATTTACTTAGGGTTGTGTGTGCCATTTGTGCCTGGCCATGTATTTTGCCAGAAGCCAGGTATTCTTTCAGAAGTATAATCTGTGTTCAGGCATGCAACTGAAATTACATATTATCAAATTAAAATAGAAGTCAAGAATAAGAACGTTGGTGTTTCAAATGCTTCTAGAGCTTAAAAGATGTAAGTTCTGTCTTCACATGAGCTTGATTTTAAAATAACAATCAATAACACTTTTGTGACTCCATTTTTAGTTCTTGGTGAGCGCTCTGCTGCATATAGTGCAAAGGAAAGGAAAAGAAACCTCTTTCTGAGTCGGTTATAATCTTCCTTTAGCTCTCTGATCTTCATTCCAGCCTTACCATTTCTGAATGTTAGTAGAGCACTATTTGATTATCTGAAGTAAGGGATCTAATAGCAGGAATTTTCCTTTATTCTCTTTGAAACTTTTTAGGAGTGACAGAATACATAATGGAATTACAGTTGCACGGAATTCTTAAGATGAGCGTGAAGTCCCAGGGCAAGGAGAGACAAGAGAAGGGATGGGGAGTGTACAAGAAGTCTGTCATTTTGTAGTGTATAGATAGATCTAATAGTACTGATGGCTAGTTCTACTTTTAAAAATGTGCATGTTAAGTAGAACTATATATATGACTTACACATTTTTCTGAAGTGAAACTTTTGGGAGATGTACCTTATAAGAATTGTAAGAAAGAACTAAAGAAGCAAAACTGGGCTTTGAAAAGGAGCAAGGCAAGCAGAGAAAGAAAGACTTAAGCACAAATCAGCAAACCTTGTAAAGTGGTTTATGTCTTGAGGATACCTTTGAAACTGGATAGTGGTTGGAAGACGAGGTTTGATAGAGAGAGCAGGAAACCCAGAAGGTAGATGGTAAAAAAGAAGTGAAATGTAGCAGGGCCTTGCTTTGGTTCTGCCAACAATCTAGCCCCTCCTTCATTCACAAAGTTTGGAAAAGTCACTGTTTTTCTGGAAGTTTTAGTTGTAAGAAAGGTGAATTTTCCAAGATCTCTTCGTTCAGTTGCTTAGGCATGTTACAGTGACCACCAGTAGATGGCCTGTTCTAATGATATGCTTGGGATCTCCCTAGGTTCTCTTGTGCATGTTTTGAAATCAGAGAATCTTCACTTAGTCATTGGAGAAAAAAGGCACAATACTTTAGTTGTATATTAATTGCTGGAAAGGAGTCAAAAGTGCATTACATAAAAAGCCCACACTCTTGCCCAAACTATTTTGTGCAATCTCTAGAAATTATTTTTTTTAAAATGCTGGCACTCTTAAAACTTTAGGAAAGCATTTTTCTGGGTCAGTATTTTTGGGCTTTAGGCATGGGTCTAAGAGACCCACTAAGAAGGATGCTCTCATTCTGGAAGGCAGGATAAAACAATGTAGCCACTATGCGTTTTGTTCTTGCCACGAAGGCCTTGTAAAAGGTCAAAGAAGTGAAATTTCTTATGTCAAATACCAACCGGAGTAAGAATGGGTAGCTGGTTAAGAATCGAGGTGTTTCTGTTGTTACAAGAACAGAGGTAGCTAATCCCAAAGTTGCTGGAACATAGAATCACAGATGAAGACAACTGTATGGCAGAGCTACTTTAGTCACCACCCCCACACACGATGGCTTGATCATTGAGCAAAATGCTTGCAATATTCTTTAATGACTTTGTGTCTGTGGGTGGGTGTGCGTGAGAGAGAGACAGATAAAAAAGGAGTGAGTAGGAAATTGGTGAGTATTTAAAACTGATTATATAAGGAACAGAGGAATGCGTGGATGTTTATATAACTCTTTCTTGCGTAGAACTAAGGGGCAGGAAACTACATATGGCAGTGGTTCCCATACTGTTGACTGATGAAAGGATTATCGGAAAAAGTTGTGTCTGGAGGAGGGGGAACACCTGATGCTTCTGGAAACTTGCATTATGAGCAATGTTAGCGTTCTTCAGATTGAAAGTATCTGTACTCTGTCCTCAGCCAGGCATGTTTGGTGCTCAGCGTATCCAGGCAGCATTCTCTCCACCTCCCTCCCCTCTTAGGGATTTCCTGCTGCTTGCATTTCTTTTCCTTCCATTTAAAAATCTGGCCTGCTGTCCAAAACAGAATAAGAGGACAGCCAGAAAGATCTCATGAGATCTGATCTAGTTAGACTGCCAGAGCATTCAGATTTTAAAACTCTGTGCCTGAAGCCTTTTTTTTTTCTGCTGCAAACAGACAAAAAAGAATCACATTTATTCAGGGATGGACATCAGCAGCAACAAATCATCACACTATTATTACAATATGCAGTTGCTGGTTCACGGAAGAGCAGATGGCACCAACAAACGATTAGCCACCTATATAATTGCACTCTTTAAAAAATGTTACCACCTCCTGCACTTCTTTAGCAGCTTGGACCTCAAATGAGACAGAGTGAGTTGGCTACCTCTGGTGACAGCTGCTAAAACAAAGAGATAACAGTGGGTATTGGAGGGCAGAGCTTTTTGCCTCCTACACTAGCTTGCTGCCCTCAAGCTCAGTGATGCATACTATCCTTTCATCAGTGCCCAAGTACGACTGGAAAGTAAATAAATCAACACAAAAAGAAACACGGAAAATGTTGTTGTGCAGAGCTTACTACTGGAGCCTTGTGGTACATTAGTTAAACTGCAATACTGCACTCAAGACTCTGCTCCCTCCCTGAATTCAATCCTGATGGGCTCAGGTAGCCTGCTCAGGTAGTATTCCATTCTTCTGAGGTTGATGAATTGAGTACCCAGGTCACGGGGGCAGGGCAATGTGTAGCTTGCATAATTAAACTGTAAACTGCCCAGGGAGTGGCTAAAAGCAGCAGACTTTCCTTTGCTTTGAACATTTAATCTGGTTGATTTCTGTAAACGTGGGGGGGGGGAGGATAGGTGAACCATCTTCCCTAAAATCTTATGCCTGTCCTCCTCCTTTAAATGCCTCCTTTAATTACAATGGAAAAATGTAGGATTGTAAGAGAAACAGAGGAAGCTGAGTCTGACTCTTAGTTCACGTAGCCACAAGGTGCATCTTCTGTTTGGGCCACACTAGATACATTTAAACATATCATAGTGTCTTGTGTTGGTGTTTTACATTTCAAAAGCTAAAAACCAAATACCTTGCTGGTTCTTGTATCTGTTAAACAAAAGATAAAATGTCAGAGAGGTAATCACATATCCTTGAATCTAAACACACCAAATCATGGCATTTTATGTGATTGGCTTTCCTTAGTACTCTTGTTGATGGCAAACCACCAGATAATGTCAGACGTTTAAAAGTAGAAGTGGGGAAAAATCCTGCTGAAACCCTGAAGTGCTACAGCATGTCATAGTTGGCAGTGTTAGGTCAAGGTGGCCAAAGGGTCAGACTCAGCATGAGAGCACTTTCTGTGTCTCTTTCTATGTTGACATATTTACCGCCTTGTCCTGATGCCCCTTGGTCCCCATAATTTCACTAAGTAACTCAAAAAGATGTTTGAAGAAATCAAGTAGGACTGAGATGGTAGGCTGCCTGAGGCAAAGGACAAGATGGCTAACTTATCCCCTGTGGCTAAAATCCAGTAATAGGTTGCAACTAGAGTAGGCCCATTGAATTACTGGAGATTTGATGAATCAACTCCTCCATAAGTTCAATTGATTTCAACAGGCCTACTGTACTTGTGGCATTCTACTGGCTTTCAGCCAATGAATCTACAGAAATCAATCAAATCAGAAATTTGGGCGGATTGGCGTCACCAGTATTCAGATGACATCAAACTCCCTTTTCCATCCAAATCTGAGGAAATTGTTTGATTCCATGAAAGCAGAGAAACTGATGGTTAAGTCATTTTAAAAGACAGTCAAAGGAACAGGAATTCAACCTGTGCTGGATGTGGTTATGCTCCTACTGAAAACTCATGTTTTTAGTTTGGATGCCCTCCTTGCTTTATTCCTGAGCTTTATTGGCTTTTAAAGGCTTCCTACCCCCATCCCCAAACTTCCCCAACTCAAAAAGGATCCCTAGCTAGCCTTAGAACCTGGCGGTAGGGAGAAGGTATACAAAAGAAAGGGAAAAAAATTAAGGAATTCTTGTATACTGGTATTCTTGTGGACATCATGGGGTGTTTGGCTGTCTAGCCAGTATAGGAAGAGAAGGTGCTGGGTCAACTGGATATTGGTCTAATCTAGTGTGCCACGTTGTCTTCTTTGTGTGTGGGCATCTATTTGAGTTTTTTTCCCCTTTTAAAATATGATTTAAATACATTCAGTATTGGTCTGAGTTGCAGCTCAGGACTTACTGCTCTATAAAGTTAATTAAAAATGCTGTGACCCAATTGGCATCTGGTCAACATGTTGTCCCATGTGACCTCATTCTTACCTCGCAGGCATTTTAGACATCAAGTGACAGATCAGTGGAGTCCATTGGGTAAGAGCCTTGGACTTTGGCCAAGGTTTTGAGTCCTAGGTTAGTCATGGGGTTTGGGTGATGCTTAGTGCAGAGCTAGAATGAAATAACAACGAGAGAAACATTTCTCTGAAGTAAAACGAGGTAAAAACAGTAACACAGTACGAATATAATTAAATGATAGAAGAAATGCATAGTCTTGGTGAGCATAAACTTTATATTGTCAAAAAGCAAATGTAGATCTATGGAGCTGGTTTATGTTCTCCTTGTTGTTGTTAAGTCATGTCCAACTCTTTGTGACCCCATGGACCAGAGCATGCCAGGCCCTCCTGCCTTCCACTGCCTCCCGGAGTTGGGTCAAATTCATACTGGTAGCTTCGATGACACTGTCCAACCATCTCGTCCTCTGTCGTCCCCTTCTCCTCTTGCCTTCACACTTTCTCAAAATCAGGGTCTTTTTCAGGGAGTCTTCTCATGAGATGGCCAAAGTATTGGAGCCTCGGCTTCAGGATCTGTCATTCCAGTGAACACTCAGGGTTGATTTCCTTCAAAATGGATAGGTTTGTTCTCTTTGCAGTCCAGGAGACTCTCAAGAGTCTCCTCCAGCATCACAGTTCAAAAGCGTCAATTCTTCGGCAGTCAGCCTCCTTTATGGTCCAGCTCTCACTTCCATACATTGCTCCTGGAAAAACCATAGCTTTGACTATGTGGACCTTTTTAAGATGCTGTCTATGTTTGTCATCGCTTTCCTCCCAAGAAGCAGGCATCTTTTAATTTCGTAGCTGCTGTCACCATCTGCAGTGATCATGGCGCCCAAGAAAGTGAAATCTGTCACTTCTTCCATATCTTCCCCTTCTATTTGCCAGGAGGTGATGGGACCAGTGGCCATGATCTTAGTTGTTGTTGTTTTTTGATGTTGAGCTTCAGACCATTTTTTGCGCTCTCCTCTTTCACCCTCATTACAAGGTTCCTTAATTGCTCCTCACTTCCTGCCATCAGAGTGGTACCATCTGCATACCTGAGGTTGTTGATATTTCTTCTGGCAATTCCATTTAGGATTCCTCCAGTCCAACCTTTTGCATGATTTATTCTGCATATAAGTTAAATAAGCAGGGAGACAATATACAGCCTTGTACTCCTTTCCCAATTTTGAACCAGTCAGTTGTTCCATATGCAGTTTGGTGTTTGTTGTTGTTGTTTTACAAATTATGTTTCTGTGTAATGCATGGTTCTTGTAGCCTGCAGAAGAGTGCATGCTTTTTATGAGGAAGAGCCCAGGCAGAAGCCCTGGTATCTCCAAGTAAGGCTGGGAAAAGCCCCACCTGAAACCCCAAAGACCCACTGCTCATACATCAGGTTTGGATAACACTTGGCCTGGGAAACATGTCCAGAATGTCCCTAGCTTGCCCCACCTAAAAAAGTTTTAGACTTTTTTTTAAAAGGTAATTTTTTTTAATGGCTCAAAATCTCCTTGTGCCTTCTGGAAGCATGGGGGCAAATGTGCCATGTTGAGGGGGGATTCACCCACCACCTCTGGGGCTTCTCCTCCTACAAAAATGCATTTTTAGATTTTAAAACAAATTGGGGGCACTGAAGGGCACAGGGGGGCTTTATCAGCTTACACTACAATTTTGTTAGGATTTTGGAGGGGTTTTGCAGGAGTGGGTGCAGAATATGTGTGTGTTGTCCTCAGATCTTGGAGAGTGGTCTGCCCACGACGCGGTTTCTACTGAGCCACCTGGCACAATAGTCTGATTCAGTACACAGCAGGTTCGTGTTTGTTATGTAGATGTACAGTCCAGAGAGGGCCAGGATATAATTTTCATCCAACTTTTCCCCACCAAAAGTAATATCAGTATTGAAGATCAGTAATGACTTACTAGGAGCTGGTCCGAGGTATTTGAAAGCATTTACAGACTGAGTAGTGGTCAGATTTGGAATAAGAAGGGAATTCATTCAGTTTTCCTGAAAGCTCAATATTAGTAAATGTTTAATTTTAGATCAGTTTCTAATTAGTCTAAATTTTTCTGAAGTTAAAATGAGCATCAACACATGAGAAGGCATACACACACTCTTTCTATAACATGTTGCAGTTTAACCAACTACCCTGCAAACCTCCTGTAAACACGAAATGCAGTGAATTCCCATTTATTGGCTTGCATTTGCTCTCAACTCACGTAGGAAACAGACAATTGATGACGTGCTTCCAGATGGCAAGGCTCTTCAAAGGTAGTATACACCTTCATCTCTATTCATTTATTTTCAAACATGATTGTGGAAGTTTAACTAAATTCAGTAGAGGGTAAATATTCTCTTACTGTACGCAATTCAGAGCAACCTGGCAAGTGAAATTCTGTGAATAATGTGTATTATTCTACATTGTCTTTTTAAAATAATTATTTGCGGAGATCTTGGAAGACAGAACACCTCATAAACTGAAACAACCAACCTCCAGATAGTAGCAGCCTATTTATCTGAGTGTTATGATATACTGTATTTTTTCAGCCACTAAAAGATACGGAGTGTCATGGATCCTCATGCTTAGGTTGGCCTGGATAGCCAGTCAGCCATTATTTGCGGCCAGCATGGTCTAGCATAGCACCTTGGGGTCATTCTGAGTGCAGGTTAAGTGCACCCTAAAATCAGAGAACAGCACCACCCGATTACAGCTGTTGATTGCCTCTTTATGGAAGTGCTACAAAATTAATCATCACAAAATTCATTATTCTGAGCATGCTTAAAAGGGAATAACTAGCCCGGTCTCCATCACTGTCACTTGCTCCCTTAAGTGCAGACAAATCTGAAGAGCAGATGTTCCTGCTTGTGTGGGGCAGGAACCCTACATAGCCATTTTCCTTTAGGAATGTTCAGGGAACAGATTTGAGCAATAGTCAAATTATAGCTTAGGTTTCATGGATCTATCAGATGAAATCCTGGAATTTGCAGTTTATAAGGTACAGTACTTACAATTCTGCTAAAGATCTCTAGTGTACTCCACTGGATTATATTCCAGGTGCAGGAGTGAGGCGGTCTCATCCATGGGTTGGAATTACACTTCATTCATTCATTCATTCATTCATTCATTCATTCATTCATTCATTCATTCATTCATTCATTCATTCATTTTGTTTCATTTCTATCCCATGCATCTATTAACCAGGCATTACTCTGTGCCAGTAACAGCAATTAAAAAAAAAAACATGACTACCCACCCCAACCCACAAATGCATAAATAATGGTATCCAAACAATAACAGTAATCCAAAATATAAAATAAACCTGAACGCAACAGCCTATAGGACTTAAATAGAAGCCTTACCTTCCACATTCATTCTGGTTCAATTAGCTGAGAAATAATGTGCCCTCATCCAACTGTCTCTATGGTCTAACAGGGCAGTACAGAATTTCCATTCCACATATGTAATCCCGTTGATTAATAAATAAATTGATAGATGTTTAGTCTTTTATCACTTGATTGCATGTGTGCACAACATTGTTCAAAGCATGTATGTTGCTTTTATTCAACCTTATTAACAGATGGTGTTTCATTGTTGTCACACAGTAGGTATTTTCTAATTAGAATCTAATTTTTCATTGTTCCTAAATTTGAGTTTGAATAATTAAATTTACTTTGCAGACCTTTGGTGCAGATTATGAAATGCATGCCCAGTTTTGTTCCTAGTTAAGAAATATACTGTATTACAATGTATACAGTTAAACCAGTAGCTGGATAAGATATGTGCTGCACAAACACCAGTTGGTGTTTGTGCAGCACATATCTTATCCAGCTACTTGTTGAATATCTAGAAATTTATAGTGCATTTTCTCTAAGGGTTTTCATATTGTACCATCAGCTTATTCGTATTTCAGGGATAAACATTCCCCTCCCTTGTCTCTCTGGCCAGACCCATTATCGCAAGATAATTTCCTTAACCTAACAGTACACTGCTTCCCAGAAAACTCACATTGGCCACTATCCTGCTGAATCTCAACTCAAAACAAGCCATAGAGCTCCATGCCTCCCTTCTGGAACATTTGAGATAGGACAGAAATTGTAGGAAGCCCTGCATTGGATTCTTGTGTTGTAAGTGCTGGATTTTGCTGTCTTATGCCTTTTATAGTAAACCGGTTTTCCTTCTTCCTAGGTTTATTAGCAGCTTCCTGTACCTGAAACCTTCATAAACCTTTATCAAGCTGCATTGTTAAAGGAGTGCCTGAAAGCAGTGTTGCTACAACATTATTCTGCTGTCCTTACACTTTTTAATACAGCAGCCATCCTTGCAGGTTTTGCTTTCAGAGGGGTAGCCAAATCTTTTTATGTACCTTATATTTTAATTTAATATTGTAGCTATCGTGCAGGTTTTTTGTTCAAAGGAGCAGTCAAATCTTCATGAAACAGACATGACCTTACAAATTCAAGGTAGACTTTCAGCCAAAGAATTGAATTTGGTTCTGAAACATTAAATAAAAAAAAGCTTGTGATAGGTTTTCAGTGAAGGTGGGGTAGATTTCCTGTCTGTTAGGGACTTGCAGAACTCTACTTTGCTCCTACTGTGAAGTCAGCAAAAAGCATGTGTTGAAATAATCTTACAAAATGTAGAAAGTGACCTGAACTGAATTAGAAAAGCAAAAGCAAGAAAAGATGATGCCTGTATTAGACTGATGATGATGAAATTAGAAATTGACACATGTGCAGCTGTGTCTATACAATGTGGCAAGATTCAAAACCTAGATGAAATAGAGTTTTAAAATGGCAATGTTATAAAATCATTATTAAGTTATGAAAATTATAAATACCTTGGAACACTAAAAGTAGATAACATCCTGCACACAAAAGTTAAAACAACTCACAGAAAGGGAATACATCAAAAGATGGGGGGGGGGGAATCTTAAAACCAAAATTAAATGGTGAAAATACAATCAAAGTAATAAACACATGGGCAACTCCTGTAATTAGATACCCAGCTGGAATAACAGATTGGACCCAAAAAGGAATTAGAAGAATTGGATCAAAAAACACAGAAACTAATGAACATGCATCACATACTGCATCCAAAAAGTTATGTGAACAGATTATATTTACCATGAAAAATTGGGAGGCCGTGTATTACTGCAATTGCAGCAGGTAGTAGAGGAAAAATAGAAGCTTAAATGATTATATTAATACAAGTAGAGAAAAATCACTTAAGGTGATGAAAATGGAGAATATTTTGAAAACAACAGAAACAAAAGCTCAATATAAGAAACAACAATTTGAAAATAAATTATACAGTTAGAAAAATAAACCACTACATGGACAACACATGAGAAATATTGATGGAAAGCATGGTAATAATTCAACATGGGCATGGCTAAAACTGGGGACTGTTAAGAAAGAAACTGAAGGCTTGTTTTTTTTCCCCTGCACAAGAAAGAACAAGTACTCCAAACCAACGTGACGAAAGCTAAGATTCAAGGAATTAGTGCTAACAGCAAATGTTGGCTCTGCCAAGAAAAAGATGAAACGGTGTCACACCTCATCTGCGAGTGTCTAAAGACTGTACGAACATATTACAGAATTAGACATGATAGAGTGACAAAATTAGTGTACTGGTCATTATGCAAAATATATACGGTAACTTGCCAGCCTCCAAAAACCCATGGGAACAACAGGTAGAGAAGGGGTCAGAAAATGAGAAAGTCAAGATCTTGTGGGATTTCCGGATCCAAATGGACAGACACCTTGAACATAACACATCAGACATCGTAGTTATAGAATGAAGAAATGTCCAGATCATTGACATTTCACTTCCAGGGGACGCCAGAATTGAAAATAAGAAATTGAAAAAACTAACACAAAGTAGATATCTAGTGATCAAAACATCTAGAAGAAACACACTTCGGCAGTCCCCATAGTCATTGGGGCTTTGGGAACAATATCAAGAAATTTCACACAGTATTAGGAGCAGCTGCAGGTTTCAGAAATCACACTATCAGAGCCAATATCAGGAACAGCATATATACTGCACCAATATTTAACAAATACATTTAGGGTTTGGTTAAAACTTATATCTGTTATATAATACCAGGCAATGTTTTAATAATTTTGATTGACTGTGCCTAGTATTTTTGCATAATAATAGTTACATGTAAATGAAATTGAAAGTTATCCTTTTGCTTAATGACGCTTTTATTGCTGCCATCAGTGGTAACCAAGGGGAGTGGTACCAGAGAGAGCAGCGTAAAGATGTATGTTTTTAAAAATATGAAATTTCCCGGTTCCCATCTGGATGTTAATGGACCCACAGAAGGATAGTTGGGGCTATAAAAACAAGCCTCCCCTCTCCACCAATTTTAGCGGTTGGAATCCCTCCATCCTTTATAAAGAATCTTGGCCTTCCTTGGTGTGATTAAAACTTCTCAGTTGTTGCCAGCTGAATGAGGCTGAACCTCTGTTTTTAACAGGACTTCTGGCTCTTCATTTTAGCATAAACAGAGTGTCACACAGCACATGTGGCTGCATTGACTGTTGTCTCAAATGTTTGAGGTGCTCCTTGCTTAGAGAGCTGACTTGGCAGCTGCTCAATAGATCTCTGTAAAACTGCTGTCAGTGTCTAGATACCCAGACTGTCAGCACTATGCTGCACAGTGCCCTCCTAAGCCAGTTGCGGCTGTCATGTAAAAGAAGTAAAGTGTGTTGGTCAAAGGTGATTTAGCATTTGATAAACTAATTTGCAGTTTAGAAATCTGTTTTGTGCATAGTATAGTCGGACCTGTCTGATTATTTTTAAAATGGATCAGAGGGCAGACTTAAGATTTAGGGCCAGATCTTGGCTTAACTTAGGTGTGATATCTTTGAGAGATTTCGAGGAAAGATATCTTGGCTGCGAAGAACTCCTTGCCTTCCCAGCTGCTCTAATCAATTTAGTAGTTCTATAGTCAAGAAAAGGGGTTACTTCAAAGTGCCCTTACTGTGAGTTGAATCCAGAGATAATAGTATTCAGGGTAGATGCACTGTAAGTAATAGGGCTTAAATCAGGACTGACTTAATTGTCCATGTGACAGCCCCAAAATATAAAGATACTGACCCACCTTACAAGTCTGTTGTCAGTTTGACCAATATGGTGTGTATTAAGTATCCTAAATATTGTAACAGGCTTTGTAAAGTCTAAAACATTATTCTTTTTAGCAACAGTGAAGACTATAGGAAGAGGATATCCCAGTGGTTTTGAGCAAGTCCTTAAGCATCACTGTTGGTTTCATCCACAAATAAGGTGGCCACACATTTCTTTTATCCAAGACAGTGCTGCCCTAGTAAAGTCCTCCTTTTAATGGTTCTCGTGGTGCAGTGGTTAATCTGCAGTACTGCACGCAAAACAACTCATGGCCCAGGTTCAATCCCACATAGCTGGCTCAAGGTTCACTCTGCTCTCCATCATTTCAAGGCCACTAAATTGAGTACCCAGCTTGCTGGGGGACGGCAATTAAATTGTAAACTGTCCAGAGAGTGCTTTAAGTATTATGGGGAGGTATAGAAGCAGCACATTTTGGGTTTTTTCCCCCTCCTTCATTTGAATGGATGTCCACTCCCAAGTCCAATGTACAGAAACTATGGGAGGGATATCAAGAACCTTGACGTTGCCTGTTCACAGTGAGGCAGGAGATTCAAGAGGCGCACAAGTGGTCTCTTGGGCCTAGTCTTTCCCACTTGGATGCTGCAATTGTGCTTGTGTTAAAAAAAAATCATAATTTGATTTTGCACCTGTACATATAAACAATGTGTGCAATTTTATGCAAACAAGGGTCTTCTTTTTTTCTTCCTTTTCAGTGGTGTGCGTTCTCCATTTAGCAATGTGTATGTGGCCATGAACACTTTCATTTATCTAAGGGAAGTCCATACTGAAAATTAGGGGTATATCAGTGATCACATCTTTTGGGAAAGGTGGGCCTTTCTCTCCCCCCCCCCACTATGGATCTACTCTCCCCAAAGGAGCAAGAAAAAGGATCTGCTTCTGATCTCTTCTTGCAGCCTCACCATTGCAGCCTCACCACTGTATCCCAAACATCTGTTCTGGGGGGTTGAGAGACCTGGAGCTGGTGTTCAGTCGAGGGAGAGGCGGAAAAGAAGGAAGTTCCATCGTGCTGGTGCTACAGCACAACTTGTATTTAGGTCAGAGTCTTCAGGGATATTTAATGTTGCCTTGGGGGTGGTGGGATGCGAAGGGACGGAAGAAGTCAAACCTTTTTGTCTGCTTTATATCCAAAGATAAGGCTACACACACATTTGCCTACCTACTTGTCCATCTGTCAGTTTTCTACCTGCCATATGTTATCCAGTTTCCCAATGTGCTTCTTTCAGAATTTATGTCATAGGAGGACAGAAGCATTTTTTCTTTCAGGCTGATGTATGGGAAGACCCATTTTAGTTTACAGTTATATAAAAGCACATTTAGACCACGACTAGCATAGCGGAGAAGTGAAATGAATGTTGGTGTGTTTTCTTTGTTGAATTCTTCTGGGGAGGGCCAGGGCTGTGGTCTTTTAAGTACCTAGCATGAGAAATGGGGTCAGGAAATGTTTGCTTGGGAAGACTCCAGGAATAGAACTGGAGATGTGCCAGCCGCACGCACACACATGCACCCAAGCAATATACATGCTCAAAGCTATCCACGTATCTTATGAACTCCCTCTTCAAATAAAATAATCACTTCTGTCAAGCTGTATACATCCAGTAAAATAAATAGCCTTGCTGCTTCTCTAGAGGCTCTTTGCTGCATTGGACTTGGTTCTTTTGTTTGCCAGAGGCTGGTTTTAACAACTTGAAATCTGCTGATATGCTAATAGGAAGAAGCTGGTAGAGAAACCCATGGTCTTTTTAGTGAAGTTAGTGTAATGCAACAGCACAGTGACGGGAATATGCTAGGAAAATAACACTCAGATTTTATCCACAAAAACTCTACTTTTGGACCAGCACAGTGCAGATTTTGTCACTTCAGTCTCTTTTGTGAGGCCGAGGGTGTACTATTAGTATGTGAGATAATGTGGTTGGTTGATTAGTTGTATTCCCTTGTGACTAACAAGATGTACTTTAGTGCAAGCTTTTGTGAATTGCAATCCACTTCTTCAGATGCATAGAGTACAATCTAATGGTTTTTAAAAAAATATCTGAGCAATTCAACCTTCCAGTTTCAACTTCGAAAGTAATCCTTGTATTTATATGATTTTTATATGATGAGTTGTCCACAACCAAGACAATCATATGTCAGAAATCCCTGTTGCTGGAGTCTCCTCTTTAGTGTCCTCTGTGTTAGATGGATGATGTTGATATCCCAGAAGATGGATTGTACCTTTCGTAGGTCACTAACTCTGCTGACCGTTGTGTGCCAGGAGTAATTTAAAAATTAATCCCATCAGCAAATTTTACTCTGCTTTTAGAACAACACCATTGGTTGTGTTTTCCCTTTTCACCCCCCCCCAATTAATTAGATTTTATGGTAGTTAATTAGATTTTAAGGTTTTTGTTTACTAGTAAAAGGCTACTTGCATTGCACCTTGGATGACCACATTCCCCAGCTCAGGTACTAAAATGCAGTTTAATTGTTTTGCAATTATGAATGGAAATATTCATAATAGACCCACTTGTTACTGAGGAAGCAGGGGGAAAGGAGAATGGAAGCTTCCAGGAATGGCAATTCTCTGTTAAATTAATGTGGAACCTCTATGCACTTTATTTGACTTCATTTTTTCTGAAAGTCTGTACAAAATGGAGAGTGCCTGCTTCTGGTTTCATGGGGCGGGGGACCTGTATCAGGGCCCAGAGTAAAAAAATGGCCTTTGGACCCCTGAAGGCTGCTTACTGCACCTTAACATATGGCATCATTTAAAAAGGAGAAATGATTTGGTGGTGGCACAAATAATTGGTGTGTTCGTGGGAACAAGCAAAGAAATAGCCTTGGTCAGGTGTTGTGAGTGCTAACTTTTTTTTATGGTATTGTAAACCACCCAGAGTGGCTTTACAGCCAGATGAGTGATATAAATGTTGAATAAATAAATAAATATAAATAAATAAATAAATTGGTGGTTGGGATGACCTTGTACACAAAAACCCTACCCATACTTTCCATTACCATTGGCTCCACCCTATCCAGCTGTTGAATGTTTACAAGTGAATCTGTAAGTTCCCAACTATGGAAATGCTGTAAGTATGTCCAGCTGTGTTCATGAAGGTCCTTCTGACTTCCACATGGGATGGGGACATAGGAGGAGAGGCTTGGGTGAATTTACACATCTCTGCTGTCTGTTGGCTCTTCGCCATTGGAGGTGTAATCCCTGAAGTAAGCTAAGGTTCTTGGCTTTTCTTGATGTGCTGTGAACAAGTACAGTGTTTATACATGCAGCTTGTTTTTACCCTACTGCATTCCTCCATTTGACGTGTGTGAAGCTAACTATAAATGGGTGGCTTACTGTTACAGCTAAACCTGGGATCCTGATTTGTTGCCTCCAAGGACAGTGGGCTTTCTAAATCAATAGAGATGTGCCCTTTTCTTTCTTTTTCTTTTTCTTTTCTTAGAATCAAAATATCAGAATTCTCTAAGAATTCCCCAGGCAAAGTTCTGGGAATTCTATCCCAGAAACAGATACTTGCAGATACCTTCATTTCACTCACTTGGAGAAAGGCTAGGGCAGACCTGGGCAAAGTGCGGCCCGAGGGCCACATATGGCCCGCGAGCCACTCCTGTCCAGCCCGTGGACAGTTTTGAACATCAAAACCATTTATAGCTTTTTGTCTAAAGTTGATCAGTTGCTTATCTTTAACATACCACAAAAAAAACTCTTTAGTATTTGCGAAGATTAACAAGTTTAAAATAACAACAATCATAACATCACTGTTTCATTTTATTTTTAAGTAAAGTTGGTTCGGCCCCCAAACACAGTTCAGATTTTTCATGTGTCCTCCCCTATAGAAATTAATTGCCCACCCCTGGTCTAGGGTCTTTTCTGGCTCTTCTCCTAGGCCATATTTCCTATCCCAGGGCTTTGTGGGAGGAAGCCACTGCAGTGCTTGCTGCAGATGTTACTTTCTTTGCCCAGCTCTATAGGAGGGCACCTCCTGAAGAACTACCACCCCCAGGAAAGCACGATTGCGGCTTCTGCCCAGGATGTATTGGGGCAGGACTTAAGGCCTAGAAGAGGACTCAGCCTTTCTCCAGGTGAGTGAAATGAAGATGTCTGCAAGTGTTATCTGTGGACTACAACTCTCAGAATTTTGCCTGGAGAATTCTGGGATTTGGAATCCCCCTTCCCTGATAATGAGTGGAAGAGACCTACAAATCAACATGTAGTTGGTAGTCAAAGCAAAAAGCAAAATGTGCTGCTTATATCGCGCCGCATAGCACTTGAAGCTTTCTGTGGGAGGTTTACAGTTTAATTATGCAGGCTACGCATTGTCCCCCCTTCCCTGCGCACAAGCTGGACATTCAATTTACTGAACTCGGAAGGTTGGAAGACTGAATCTACCTCAAGCCGTCTACCTGAGTCTGTTGGGATTGAACTCAGGTTTTGAGCAGAGCTTTGGCTGTAGTACAACAGCTTAATCACTGTACCATGGGACTCCTAATCATGTTCAATGTGTTATTTCTGTAAAACAGCAGAAATAAGGAAATCCTTCTCTTGAATGTTGGTATGTTGGTTAATTTCCACTGGCCAGAATCCTACTGGATATTTACACAAATGCAAGAGGAATGACAGAAATTGCTATACTAATGAGGTACCACCTGTCTGTCAGTCACATGCCTAGCATTTTATTAGTTAACCATAATGAGTTGTGACAACTTTCACTTGCACAGAAGTAAACATCCAAAAGAATTTGTTGTTTAGTATTTCCTTTTGAAAAATACAAAAGATGGAAAACATAGGGTAAAGAAATTATAACCTATTTGACCTTGTCTGCATGTCATACTTAACAATGGCTGAGGGATGAAGGGTGTGGTGCAGGACCATATAATCCCCTCTACCAATCACATATCCGTTTGGGCATGAATTTGTTGCCATTCCCCCATGCTTCTTCAATCATAGCAAGCATGGCTTACTGGAGAATATAATTCCACAATGTCAAGATTATTCTGATTTAAGAGCAAGCCTTTCCTAGATATAAAAGTACAAAAAGTGATTTGCCATTTCCTTTTTCGGGGGGGGGGCGTGGGCAGTCTGGAACTGTGCAGCTTATCCAAGGCTATACAGGTTAGTTTTTCTATTAAGACACAGTTGGAAAAGGGCAGGGATGGTCTCTTGTGGGAGGGAGTTCCAGAGTCTGGGAGCAGCAACAGAGAAGGGCCTCTCCCGTGTCCCATTCAGTGGGTCAATTCTATCTGGAATTACCAGTGTGATTTAGCTCTGTGTGTTTCCTATTTTATCTGAATGATTCAGTACCAATATAAATATTATAGTTTGTGAAATAAGATATTTCCACATGATGCACTCATAGATCTTTTAATTTATTGTGATTCTCAGCTCTCTTGTTATCAGGTGAAGTACAACATGGTGATATTGCATGTCTAAGTGATCAGGCTGTGACTACTGTAGTTCAGTTCTGTAACTCCAGGGTTTGACAGTGATGTTGCTTCTTCAACACAGAAGCAAGAGGGATATCATCCCTTCTTGTTCATAGCTTCTTCCCAGGACTGATGGTGATGCTGGGAAAAGCTGCAATTCGGGCTCTTTCTCCTGTATGGGTTCAACTTCTGAGCCACCAGCACTCCACGAGAGCAGCCTGTTGGTCTTTGAACAGGATAATGTATTTTATTTGTCATTCTATCCGTCATTATCATTTTTGTGTCATCCCTTCTTCCGTCATGAATCTACTGGCCAGGGCTGGTTTTATCTAGCAAAACAGGAAACATTACATTTTCACAGGGCATGCCTGCCTTGACAAAGCTCCTGCCAATGCTGTCATTTTGGCTCAAACGTGCATATGCTTCATGTTCAAATCAATTGGGGTATAATTTTCTGCTCTTGCAGTGCGGCAGTGTTTCCCTAGCGCATAATGATCATCTTCTGCCAAATTGCTAACTTGCTTTGCTATCACTGCTATTTTGCTCCCTGTTTTCTTTTTCCTCTAGTCAAGTAATCTGTCATAGAACTGAAAGCAAACATTTGTTGTTTTAATGTTCAGTGGCTTGCTTTCAGCTCCAAGTAATAAGGGCTTGCCCAAATGTACTGTATACTGTGTATATATATACAGATGTTATAATCTTCTTGACCATATTTGCCATATACTGTAGTGTGCAAATGTTCTTACCCTCTGGAACAGATCACTGCTGCTAGTGTTTTGATTTCTTACTGAACTATGACAGTGAGTTGGGTTGTGCTTTCCAAAATGAAGGTCATCCAAAAAACTCGAATCTTCTCACTTGGCAGTGGTGCAGCCCTTGAGAAACTCTAGGGCAGGGAACTGTTTTCCAAAAAAGTCAGCAAAACAGGGGGGGGGGGGGGCTAGAACATCAGAAACAGGATAGCAAAACTTCAGCATTCCATGATGAAGAATGTTTTTTCTTTGGTTAAGGGTCACTTCCCATGTGATTTTTGTACTTGGGACGGGTTGGAAACCTGTGCTCCTTGAACACCCTTGTGTGCATGATGGAAAGGAAGCAACTGCCAATTTTGTTCAGGATGGTTTCAGATAGCATCGGAGAGGTATGCCTAGAATTGTCTTAAGAAAGATTTGGCAAAAGGAATGAGTTTTAGGAGAACAGGGAGAGAGATGTCTAATGGGTGGGTGGGTGCGGCTATAGCTCCTTGTGCCTGGCATGTGGAAGAAGTTGTAATGATAAGAGTGGAGTGAAAAGTGTAAGAGAAAAAGAGTTTGGGATGACAGAGAAGGTGGATAAAAGAGCCAAAGGGATACAGCTTGCCATGTACAGAATAGCTATCTGAACCCAATGGAGAAAGCAGCACTTCTATGGGTGACTTGATGTGTCCCTCAAGTCATATTTCCTCCTGGAAACTTCACAGTGGTATTTTAACTTCACAACAAACATAAGAGTTCTTCCTTTAAAACCAAAAAGTCTTACCAAAGAGCTAATATTTTGTCAACTAGCATGGTGTGCTTGTACATGTGTTAATTTCAAGTTTCTCAATATTTAAGTAAGTTTCTCCTGTATTTTTCTCTTGCCCTCATAGGATGATAGTGATGGAATTCCATGGTCGGAGGAGAGGGTGGTACGAAAAGTCCTTTATTTATCCCTAAAGGAATTCAAGAATGCGCAAAAGAGGCAACATGGTGATGGCATTAATGGGAGTCTCAAAGGTGTGAATGGTAAGTCTCTTCTTGCCAAATGGGATTGTCTTGGTTCTTGTTTTTCCTGTTTCCCTTTCCCCTTTTGTGAATCACATTGCATCGCTGCTTGAGCAGTATGTGTGACAAGAAGGAAAACTTTGAGTTCTATGTATTTGGCAACATTCCCCGCCCCTCACTTTTAGTAGGTAGAACTGTTTTCTTCCTGAGGAAGAAGTTCAGGTCCATTTAGTCCAGCATCACTGACTCTCTCCATAGTCAAAAGCTTGATTAAGAATCGGTGTGTCAGTTTCACGGGACACATGGCAAGGGAAATTTTGCCACATATGTGCACCCAGCTGGAAATCCGGGAGGCAGTGGAGTGACAGAATTCTTTTCATTGAGAAGGGGAATGATACAGATGATTGGTTTTCTATGCAATTGTGTGGCCATCACAATGACTTCCTGCTCCTTAAATGGCGCTCTCTATTTGCTTACATTATGTATTGTATGTGCACCGTTAAACTATCTTGCCCTCTTAAATTATGCAGACCTAGCATGGAATATTTTGCAGTGTTGTTTTTTCCTCAACAGTAGTGTCATGTTTGTTCATTGAGAAAATGTCGTTGTATAAACTATTGCTGATTCTGAACCACTTCATTTGGTCTTGTTTGATGATGACATCACTTTGGACACATCTGCAACATGTTTAAAATTACTGTTATTAACTCCATGTTTAATAACAGTAATTGTATCTTGTCAAGTCAGTTCCAACTTACGGTGACCCTTTCCAGGGTTTTCTACGTAGAGAATACACAGAAGTGATCTACTAGTCTCTTCTTCTGGGGATGCCCTGGGACTGTACAACTCACTCAAGGCTAGACAGGCTGGCTCTTCTCCCAGGAGGCACAGTGAGGGATTGAACTTCCCAACTTCCAGCTCTGCAGCCAGATACAGTGGTGCCTCACTTAACGATGATAATCCGTTCCAGGAAAATCGCTGTTAAGCGAAAACATCGTAAAACGAAATTAAAAAAACCCATTGAAATGCATTGAAACTCGTTCAGTGTGTTCCAGTGGGGTAAAAACTCACAGTCGTGCAAAGATCCTCCATACAGCGGCCATTTTCGCTGCCTGTATAGCGAGGAATCCGTCCCTAAACACAGCGGGGAGCCGTTTTAATTACCCGGTGGCCATTTTGAAACCGCCGATCAGCTATTAGAAAAACGTCATTTTGTGAAGAATAGGTTCCCGAAGCAAGGAACCGATCATTGCAAAGCAAAATTCCCCCATTTAGACCATTGCTTTGCGATCGCAATTGTGATCGCAAAAAGATCGTCGTAAAGCAGATTCGTCATAATGCGGGGCAATCGTAAAGCGAGGCACCACTGTACTGAAGTCACTGAGCTATCCAGCTAGCATTGATACTAAAGCAGCAGTTGACTGTTGTTGACTTTTATATTTCCATTGTATCACTTTGGATGCATCATATTTCATCATTTACACATTGAGAAGTACAGTGGTGCCTCGCATAACGATGTTAATTGGTTCCGAAAAAAAGTTATGTGAAAACATCGTTATGTGAAGCACCATTTCCCATAGGAATGCATTGAAAACCGGTTAATCCGTTCCAATTGGAACGGATTATCCGGTTTTCTCCCTCCCCCCGCGGCTTGGATCTGACCCACGGCGGCTACCTCAGCCATGGCTGGACTCCCTAGAGTCCGGCCATGGCTGGGGTAGCCGCCGCGGCTCGGATCCAAGCTGAGGGGGGAGGGTGGTGGGATTGGAATGCCTTTCAGGCATCCCGGGTTTGGATCCCACCCGCCGCAAAGCGATTTTTCCCCATAGGCAAGATCGTAGTGTGATCGCAAAAGCGATGGCAAAAAAGCCGTCGCTATGCAATTTCTTCGTTAAACGGGGCGCTCGTTATACAAGGCACCACTGTACAGTGGTTACTGGTGAAGGTACAAATATGTGGGAATGTGTACAGTATTGCACTACACAATCAATTTATAGCATCTCATATCTGATAAGGAAAACTTTAGTTTTTCTCAGCTCAATAATATCATGAAATATTAGTCTGGAAGGCATTCACATTTTAGCAGTAGGCTGTTCAGATCTGCCGGGAGAAGTACACAAAATAGTTTTCGTTTCTTGTTTTCTTAAATGGCTGGGCTCAGTTATTAGTCTCTTTAGGAAATTTTCTTATTCCATTGTGGCTCCCTTGTCATACTCTAAAGGGTGGGGAGAGTGGGGGAAAGGCCATGAAGGTGTGATGCAAAGCAACTGTGTGTTGGAAAGCATTGAGGGAGTGTCAGATTATAGTGTGTGGATGAGATTTCAGTGTCTGGTTCCTCCTAAAACAAACTTGATGAAAAGAGGGTTAACTCAATTTTTGGTCTCAGAATGGCTTGCTCAAAACAGCGGAGCAAAATCTGCCTGGCATCCCAATTTTTCCAACCTTCATAGATTTTTATCTGCAGAACTTGGTTAATTTTGCATGATTTAGGCATATCCTTTGGTTTGCATGCCTAAGAATTCATGGTTAGTCTGAAAACTAATTTGGAGTGGCTTGGGGAGATTAAGTGGTATGTTTGGCAAAAATTGATTAGTGAGCTGCTGTATCAATGATTGTCTATCTGCGAGAGTTTAATCAGAGGCCACAAACATTCAGATAACAGACAGAACATTGTTTCTGTGTTTACATGTTTTTACATGTAGTCCGCATGAAACTGTTTAAAAGGAGACTGTTACTTATATTCATCCCCGCACTCAAATGTAGCAAAAGGCCTATGTTGTACAAGCCATCCTTTGCTATAGCATAAAAATTTGAAATGTATGGTTTATATTTGCATCTCCAAAGCAAGATTATAAATGAGTGTTAGTGTTTGGCGTGTGGTACAAGCTTACAAGGCAAATTCTCAATCCATAGAATGCAGCCTTGGAAGTCATAAAGATTACCATATTTTTTCCGTGTATAAGATGCTACTTTCCCCTAAAACCATTACACTAAAATTTGAGGGGCGTCTTTTACACGGAGGTAAGTTGAGATAGGTGAGGAAAGAACAAAACAGCACATACCTTGCCTCTGTAAAAAGGCTTCTTTTAGTCACAAGGCTTAGCTTCCTACATTCAGGAGACTTAGCTTCCTCCAATCACAAGCCTTATGGAACTGATGACAGCTGATGCTGTACAAACCAATTGGAACACACCTCTTTGGAGCGTGTTCCAAAGGCTCAAATTCAACAGGGACTCAAAATATCCAATGTTCTGAGCCCAGAGGCTGAACACTCAAAGCTAAGTTTTCTTAATTTATGGGTTAGAAAAGTAGGGGGGGTATCTTATGAATGGGCATGTTATAAACTGAAAAATACGGTACATAGTGTTTTAAAGAGCATGCAACTGACTCGAAAAGAGACAGGGAGAAGAGAGCATATACTGTAAGCACAGGCTTTCTCCTCTGGTGCCAAACTAGCACTAAGTCTGAATTAGTCCTTGTCATCTTTCCAGCTGTAGCATGTAAGAAAGGCTTTAATAAACAGATGAATGCATTTACTTACATATTTTCTTTGTTGCTTCTTGATGTTCACAGGATATAAAATAACCACTGTCCTGTTGCTATAATGTGCCCTTGTTTCTCTTCTGCCATATGAGAACATTAAAATCAGAAGGGGATATATTTCTATGTGATATCAGGAAACCTTTTATAGCGTTCAGTGTGAGCCTTCTAACTCTGGGAAACAGGGTAACACATCACCAAACCCAAGAGAATCTGTGCTATAATATGGAATGTTACTGACTGCTAATTCAGCTACACTTACGGGATTCCACATAGTGCTTGGTCCGCTGTCATTGCACCAGTTGCAGAAGGCCCAGCTCGCTCTTCCCTTCACACCTCTACACTGGACCACTTGGGCGTGGAGGCGGGACAACAAGTCTCTCCTCTCAGCCAATGAGTGGTTGGCTGTGCAGGGAGGTGGGAAAGAATCAGCTGAGCTCCTTCTGCAATTGGGATGATGACGACGGAGCCGAACACCATGCAGAGCCTGGGAAACAAATACGGAGTGCCCATGTCTATTTGGGACAGTAATAATCAGTTTCTCAGAAGAGAGAATCTCATTCTCATGGGAGACAGCTTTCTTTCTAATGTTGGTTTAGACATGAAATAGATGGCTGTAAAAGTGAAGTATAGATTGAATTATCCTTGGATTTTATTCATGAGGCTGTGTTTTATATTCCGCTCATATAGATCATGTAACAAAGCTTCTATCTGTTCTTAAAAACATGTTAACAGCACTTTGATTAAACAACAGATATATCTCTCATGTTAGCATTTTTAAACTATACAGACTATTTCACACTTTCAGTTTCCTTTTTTGGAAAGAGATTGGCTCAGTGTAGATGTGATGCTTTTGACTGGTTGCAGTTTAACACCTAAAGCACATGACTTCAGCAGGCAGATGAATTGTGAGTTAGAGCTCTTTCTCTGCCCAGCATTCCCTTCTGTAAATTCAGTACCGAAGGTGAATTATTGGATATAATTATGCTTTGTTAATTCAAATATCATGCTAAAATCATAACACAAACCATGATTTTCAAATCATTTCAAACCATGGTTTCTGAGCATAGATCCTTTCTGGCATTGCCATGTAGGGTTGGGAGCAATGTGTTCATCATCTAGATCAGGGGTCCCAAACCCCTGGTCCACGACATGGGAGCAGTCCATGGCTAGATCTCCTGCCCCCCTGCTGTGAGCACGCTGTATGCATGCGTGTGAGCGCCACTGTGTGCATGCACACTCCAACCCCCTGCAGGCGCACCACAACCCCGTGAATGTGCCACGCCCCTGCACGAGCATACCATGCCCCCCACACCGGTATGCAGTTGAAAAAAGGTTGGGGACCACTGATCTAGATTACAGAACTATTGAGCTCTCTCCCAGCCTTCCCTATATTTTATAGAGAACACTTGCATCTTTGTGGCCTCCCATCAGTTAATGGAGTTCTTTGTTCTGTGTTCTATTCAACATGTCACTATTTGTTACTTTGTTGGTCCCATGGGTTAGCCATAGTGTCATTCCGTTACAGTACTAAAGCTGTGCTCTGTCCTCATAGTTAGCAGTCAATGATGGTAGAGCAAAGCGCTTTTGACAATTATAGGTAGTGGTGGTAAAATATAATTTTATTTTTTCAGGTAAGCTGCCTTAACATGTAGAGTAGCAGTGTCCAGCCAAGTTTTCATTAATCTTGAATTATTCTCCAGTGCTGGAGAAAGTTATTTTTAGACTGCTTTTCCTGGAATACTCTGGCTGTTCTGGGGAATATCCATGCTGGCTGGAGGAGTCTGGGAACGATAGTCTAAAAATCTTAACCTGTTGAAGTTTTGGTCTTGCCATCAAGAAGTTCTGCTCCATACCAGTTCCTTCTGCAGGAAGGACAAAAAACTATTATTTCTTTCAAAGTGGCACCAGTAGAAATAGTAAAATATAATATGAAGTAGACAGCAGGAGATACAATGCATCGGGCATGGTTGAGTGAAGCATTGTATGTGGGGGGCCACCGTGCTAGTGATTAAAAGATCACAGGGCATGTGTGCAAAGTTCTTAAAATTGGTTGGTTATGTGCAAACATTCTGTAGGGTGGTGTTGAACCATCTGTGTTGTGTTGGAAACATCCAGTTAAACATGATCCATATTTTTATATCAACATTCATTCAGAGGAACTTTGTTCCTGAAAAGTTATTAAAAATATAATTGTTTATTGAGCGTTTCATTTATTTTTAAGATGCTTTAGTGGTGTGTAAAAATACCTGAAGGCTTAAGCAATAAGCTTGCCCTCTTTTCAAACTTGCAAGCTCAAGTTTATAAGCAAAAATCAGGCGTAAAAGTTTTGGCGCAAGTGTTTGGTTTTTATTAAATGAGACCCAGCAACATTGAAAAACAAGTTCGCAAACATGTACAATTGCACTAGAATTGTCATTTACCTTTGTGGACTGGTAAATTCAAGAATAGTAAACCTTGCCACCTAAATCTGAGGAAGGTGTCTCAGCTCTAAATCAATATCTAGTGTCAGTAATGGACTGAATGTGGGGGGTGAATATAGTGAAACTTAATCCAGACAAGGCAGAGGTGCTCCTGGTCGACCGAAAGGCAGATCTGGTAACAGGGAGGCAGCCTGTGCTGGGTGAAATTAAAACTCCCCCTAAAAAAACCAACTGTGCAGCTGGGGGGGGGTGGGGTCTCCTATTTGTCTCTGAGCTCGAATGCCCAGGTTTTGGTTGTGACCAGGAGTGTATTTGCACAGTTAAAACAAGTGTGCCAGCTGCTCCCATTCCCAGAAAGCTTTGATTTGGCTACAGTGACACATGCCTTCATTATATCCCGTCTGGATTACAGTAAAGCACTCTACATGGGAGTGTCTATGGAAAGTGTCAGGAAACTTCAGTAGGTCCAAAGTGCAGCAGCCAGATTGGTAACTGGGATTGGTCACAAGGATCACCTTAACCCCCTTGTTACAGCAGCTCCAGGCAAATTTCAGAGTGATGGTTTTGTACCTATAGAGTGCTAAACAGCTTAGGTCCAGGCTGTCACAGGGACCATGTCTCCCTTTATGAGTCTTCCCAACTGTTAAGATCATCCGGAGAGGCCTTTCTTTCCATCCCCATTACCCTCACAGGTGCGTTTGGTGGGGACACTGGAGAGGGCCTTCTCTGTTGCTGCTCTCAGACTCTGGAACTCCCTCCCACTGGAGGCCAGGTTGGCCCCCATCTTTACTGCCCTTCCACAAGCAGGTGAAGACCTTTCCTGTTCAGGCAAGCTTTCCCTGAGTGACTGGCTGCCAAGTGGAGTTTTCAAATGGATTGTTGTATCTTTCTGCATTGAATGTGTTTTGGTGTTGCTGTGTATACTGTTGTATTCATTTGATCCTTTTAGTATTGTATACTCACTGTTAGTTTATATGTTGTCTTTTAATTGTTGCAAGCCACTTTGGGTCCTTTTAAAAGAGAAAGGTGGTTTAAATGTTTTTAAAATAAATATGTCAGTAAGCAACCATTTAGAAATGTGGGTTTTCTAGCAAGCTCTCAGGGCATATTACCACAGGCTTTTCTGTTTGTGATCTGTTTTTATTTTAGGTTTTAAAAAACGTAAAAAGTTCCAGGGCAAAGGTGGGCTACATGCAGGCTTCAGATCTTCTTCTGAGAACTGCTATTCTAGACTTTATTGAAAACATGGCAAACTGTAATGTTGGGGGAAAGGAAGGTTTTAAGGAGGCTATTTAACACAGCAGAGGAAAGGACTTTCTAAATAAAGACTGAGAGGGAGGTTTACAGAAGCAAGGAGGAGTAGCGGGACAAGAGTGGGAAGGAGGTGGGTGGGCATCCCTTTTTGCTGAAGCAAATAAAATACCAAAGAGAAAAGAGTGCAGTGTTTCCTTTTGCTTCATCAAAATGGGAGCCCCAAACTGGCTTGTGAAACGAACCAGAAACTATCCTCTTTAATTGGGTTTTTTGGTTTGTGGTTTATGTCCTCCCAATTTCTAATTCAGACAATCAAGCACTGAACACATCCATTTCTTTCAGAACAACCCATACATAGGCTGCATTCCATAGAAACTATTGATTGCTCTGAAATAAATCACTCTTTAATTACTTAAAATTCTTTGTCTAACTGTAAAGTATTAATTACAGGTTAGTCGTTGGTTCTAATGATTTTGGGGAAGGGGATCTCTTTGTTGATAAATTTTATTATCTGTGTTAATAATGCCATTGTTATCTTCTGTGTTTCCAGTTCAATAAATAAGACCCCCTAAGGAGATTGCAAAGGCATTCAAACATTAAATCATATATACAGTAATAAAATGATGATACGGTAAAAGCAAATAACTCCTCACCTGTTTGTTCTTTGATTCATTTTATAGAGATTTAAAAAAAAAAACTATTTCCTGGTCTTTAATGTAAGTCTCACATTTCTTGACCTCTTGCACAATGTTCAGGTATATGTTTGAGATATTTAGAGAGGATGGGAGCAGCGATATACCCTTTTACTTAATTTTTTTAGATGAGCTGTAAATGAGTTGCTCCTAACGCTCTCTGTTTGCTGCATGAGCTATCTTGGAATAATTTGTGAGCTAGCGGTTTTGTAACCTTGTCAGCAGACTGTTCCATTGTGAGACAAGCATGTTTCTCCTTCCAAAATGTTTATATGTTGGAATAAAATTAATTAGGCCAGACACAAGTTCTGCAGGCAGTTACTAAGGTCCTTTTGCAAAAGCCAAGGAGAGCTTCTGTAGAAGTGGAATTTAGCTGGCTAAGACTGAGAGGATTGGTGGTAGGAGGGGGCGGGAGTGCTTCACTTTTTTTGTTTTGAATTGCTGTTCTTAGCAGAGGATTAAATCTATTGTCAGATAATGCTTGCACTGGAGGGTCAGCACCCCATTACTGGGTCATGTGTTGCCACCGTAAGAGGCCTCTTCAGAGCATGTGTCACATTGGAAAAAAATATTTCTTGAGTCTGTCTGGAGGGTTGCCCACGCTTACGGCAAAAGCATGAAGGACCATTCTGAATGACATGCATTACAATATCAAATGAGGTTGCACAATTGGAAATATGCCACAGCTTTTTTCTTCTCCGAGTCAGATTTTTGAGCTCTGTCTGTCTGCATGCACACAGCCGTGCTCATACACAACAGTAATCTGCAGGCTACTAAATGGAGAGGGTTGCAGTTTCTATGCGATCCTTCATTAAAAACACTCATCAGTTAAGCTTGCATTAACTTTTCCCTCCTAATTCTAGAATTGTTTCTTTGCTATCTTTCAGAAATATATTGCTGTTCCCTCCTTTCTTCGTATTGCTTTCCTCAGATCACTTATTCCAGAATAACCTCTTTTTATTTGGGTGAAATTATTTGTCTTTTTATTTTATTTAATATTTTATTCTCACAACTGTAAAAATATAGCTGGTGTTCTTTTTTTTTAAGTACATGATCCATCCCTGTGTGCTACTGCTTGCTGAGATTACTCTTGCCTGTTTGATAGCTGTATGCCTTTTCTTGAGCTGGTACTTCCTGCTTTGCCTGCTGTGCTAAATCTGCCCTTCCCAGCACTTCCTAGTATTCTCCACAGCCCAAAAAGAATTGTATACCACAATGTGTTTAATTCCCTACTGTGATCTATCTCAGAAGATCTCAGTGTCTCTTCCAGTAGGTTCTTAGCTGATGTTTGCGGACTGCTTTAGAGAAGATCTGAGGACATTACATGCCTTACTGATGAAACACAGTTTTATTTAAGATACTGCCCCTAGTTCATTTCTGTCACTTTTTCTTCAGCTTAAGCCCAGGGACCTCTGTTGGCACTGATATTTTCAGAGTTTTCTAGGATGACCCCGCTGCTTCAGATGCCAGTAAGGAATAATTATTCACAGGTTTTAGTGCTTTCCAACCAATGTTGCTTCCTGTGTATCACATCCAAAAAAATATTCCCATACCTAGCTTTCCATGAAACTAGTCTTTTTTTATTTTGCATTATTTATTCTAATTAACTTAGAAGTCAAAGTTCATTATTTCATTTCTTGTCCTTGGAGGGGGGACTCAGATTGGTGTTGGTGCCACTGCTCTATGGTTTTTCCCTGTGTTGCTGTTGTAACATGTGGATAGAGTTGTGTGGCTGTATCAAATGTCAAATGATATGTGTTGTTGAAGGGTGGTGGAAAAAAGCCATTTGGCTTTTGTTTTATTGAAACATTCTGTTCCATGGAAATATTTGAAATAATGTGTGCACTTCTAATTATTTCACTCAAAAATACGTACATAGGCATGCATGTATACATATATACATACATACGTGAACTGTAAGTAAGGGAAGACTGGTAGACAAGTATAAAATTACACTATGTATGGTATGCAGAAAGATCCCCCTCTCAATTTCTCATACAGTGGTGCCCCGCATAGCGAGCACCCCGTTTAATGACGAATCCGCATAGCGATGCGGATTTTGTGATTGCAAAAGTGATTGCATTGCGATGTTTTGAATGGCTAAATATCGCATTGCAATGATCAGTAAGCATTTCGTTTAGAAAACAGCTGATCGCGGTTCCAAAATGGCCACCAGAAAAATGGCTGCCCACAGCATTTTTGCGCCCTTTCCTCGCATACTGGGCAGCAAAAATGGTGGCCGGATGGAGGATTTCCGCATAGCGTTGAGTTTTTTCCCCATAGGAAGGCATTAAACAGGGTTTAATCCGTTCCTATGGGGTTTTTCGTTCCGTATAGCGACTATTCCGGATAGCGACAATTTTCCTGGAATGGATTATCGTCGCTATGCGGGGCACCACTGTATTAGTTGAATTGGGTGATCTACTGAAGCCTTGTCCAGCAGGCTGAGGCAAAGAGGCAGTCCCAAAAGCAGCAAAATCAGGGAGCTAGACGAGGTACAGATTGTATTTGTCCTCAGTGTGGAAGGGATTATCACTCTCGAATTGGCCTTCTCAGCCACACTAGACACTGTTCCAAGTCCTCCATGCAGAGCATGACACCATAGTCTCTCGAGACTGAAGGATGCCTAACCTAACTGAATCTGAATGGTAGGATGTTTAGGACAAGCAACGACATATTTCTTCACATAACACATGGCTAAGCTATAGAATTCAGAGTGGTAATGGCTATCAAGTTGAACAGTTTTCAAAAATCGATTATGCTGCTAATGGTTAGAAGTCACAATGGCTCTGTGCTGCCTTCAGCATCAGAAGATCAGTGCCTTTGAATACCAGCTGTTGGAAAAGATCAGCAGGGGATAAACTGTTGTTTAGTGTTTCCTACTATTTCTGGTTGGCCACTGTCGGAATTGGGATGGTGGACTCCTCGGCCTTTGGTGGAGCTCTTGTTATGTTTTTTGTTTTTGCAGAATTCGTTATAGAGAGTGGAGTGGGAATTTTTCATTTCATTCTGCAGTGGCTAACTCAGTGCCATGTCCCATTCCATCACCCTTTCACTTGTACTGTGGCTTACTTAGGGTAAATGTTATTACACAGTTCAGTGCATTAAATTAGTTCTCCGCTGCCTTGTGTCCAAGATCCTTTAGTTATATAATATTCCTTGTTATTAGTGGCTGAGAGAGTGGACACTGTTTTATTAGTTTGTACAAAGATACATGCAAGAACATACATTGCTTTGATACTTCCAGTCTTTTAAAATTACTTACATATACATAATGGCTACCTGACACAGTTGTTCTCATGGCAAGTTGCTCCATGTGATAAGCTGTTCATGTGCTGCAGCCTGCCATGTGAATTGGCCCCTGCAGTGCAATTCATATCATGCCTCTGCTCAAATTTCTACTAGCATTTTGTAGCAGCACAGAGAAAACTGCATGGCAACAGCTAATCCATATCTTAAAGCAGTACATGTGAAAAAAGCACTGCATGAAGTAGCCAAGCTGTGACAGCCATTTTAAGTGAAGTGGGCCTCAAGCAAATATTAACCCTTTGCTCCTAATGCAAAAGCAGTAGGGTTATTCAATGTGTTTGTCCATCTTCACTGGATGTTTCTGTACTGAAGTAACCCAACGCGGAATGTTTCTGTGATTGCTTGTCCCCCCCCCCCCCCCAGGATTCTGGAACAGGATGTATGTAATTGGAAAAGCAGAGTAGCTTTCCAGACACTGCATGATTAAGCCAATTCTCTGTTCATGATCTCTTCTTTTGACAGCCTAACAAAAGCAGCCTGTGTTGTAATGTCATGCATGCTTACTTTTCCATAGTAGTGGTGTGTATCTACATATATAAAATCAGTCTTGTGTTCATTTGAAGACTGTAAAAGCTTTGTGGGCTAATACTTTATCGCATGACGGCAACAGAAGAGCATATGTGTGTTCTACTGTTATCAATTTAATGCCAGATGGCTTGTCATATGGAAAGGCCAACAGTTACTCATGTGGTAAGCCAAAGGTGACACCGCAAATATTTTCCCCCCAACTTTTTAAGAACTCTTCACTTACCTTTAGGACTCAAGCATTTGAGTCCTAAAGCAGATTGTTCCATATCTCAAAGCCACCATTTTGTGACACGTGCATCAAGTCAGCTAGATAAAGACCTGTGCAAGAGATTACAGTGAAACACAGTGAACTCTGGCATACATTTCCTGAAGCACCAAGAGGATTTAGCTCTTTTCAAATGTTTAGCCAAAACTGAGAGGATGTATGTAAAATACTTGTAATCCTCCAACTGCCTAATCAAATTAATTTTAATTTTTATAAATTGCAAATACATTCCTTTCTTTTAAGCAGTAAGCGTTAATATTAAATAATTTTGATATAAAATTGCTACTTTCAAATAAATTTCTAAACAGAAGAAACACTTCTGCCAGAAGCCTTAAGTAAAACGAGGGTTTTCAGTATAAATGAAGAATCCATTTCATCGTTCACATATCAAAAACAGGTGTTCTGTTTTCACCTGATGAAAACAAATTGCTCTAGTCTGTCCAGTGACTTCCAGTCCTGATATCTACCTGTCATTCACTGACATTTCATTGTGGTTCACTGCTCTGTTTTTGCGGCGGGCCGGTCTGGGTCAAGACGGAGTGAATCAGAAAAGAGCAACATTTTGAAAGAAGTTAGATGGTCCAGCGTATTATTGGGTTGTTTGTTAACTGGACATACAAACTGGACATACTAACTTCAGTGCTGTCTTTAGAAGAAGTATGTATGGTAATATTTTTCAGTGCATTTGTCCCATTGGGAAAAAAAATAAAAAATAAAATATGAAAAATGTACACAGTGTGCCAGAGAAACACTATGGTGAGCCATGCACCATAATTTTAGGAAATATATGCATAATATATGCAGAGGAAGCTGGATTTAAATCACTGATTTAAAATTAGACTTTTGGTTGGCGATTTAAATCATTTTTTTAATCAGACTACTCTGTTGGGAAAACATTTTAGTGCCATGGAAGTTCATCTGCTTTGTGTGTACGTGCATGTTCTGTGTGTAGAGGGAATTACATAGAGCTGAAATAAGTTCTTTGAATATTAATCAAATGTTTTTGATTCATTTCCTGGTCAATATCCCTGACATCTGAAGATCTCTTGATTAAAATATTTTTAAATAAAGCTTATGCCTTATTCTTCCTACTGGGATATAAAGCTTTGATTATGTGGACAATAGATTTAATCCCTACCCCAATTTTATCCAGAAAAACATTGACATAGCTGAGAAGTAGAAGAGGAAATGAAAGACACTATCTACTTAATTTTTTTTAGTGTTTAGCATTTTTGTTTAATTTTACTATTTTGAAAATTAATGCTGTTGAGTTCCTTCCTTCAAGTGTCCAAAAATTTTAGTCAAGCCTTTAAGTGCAGGTAGTTGGAGTTTTGTACAGTATATATTGTGTATTTATATGCTTGAGGACAGCAATGTAGTAGCCCTTGATCATATTCGGTTACCTGAGCATCTTTCCTCATTTTTTTCCCTGTCAAGTTAGAGGGCACAAAAGACCACCCATTTTTTTTAAAAGGTGTTTTAGTAACACAATTTTTCTAGGGCAGTGGTGGTTGGGATTTTGACATAATCCTGTCTTAAAGCAATTTTCCAGCAAAATATTTTGTTGAGCAAGATTTTAGGGGGTTATTTTGCAGTTAGTTTGATCTTTTTAAAAAATATATACAGTATAAGCTTCATTAGTGTTTAGCAATATGATAAGAATATGTGCAAAAAACCCTCTCAAGATTGTTAAAAATTGCATTGTACTTCAGTCAGAAATTCATACTTGTAGCAAACAATCGGACATTTCATATAATTATGTGTCCATCCTGGGGACCATTTCCGGCTCTGGCCATGAAGAGCTTGAGGAGGAGGTGGGAGTAAAATACCTCAAGGCCACCTGTGCCATGTATGAAGTGCTCTTGGGGCTGCACATGGAGGCGATGGCGCGGAATGCGTTTCCCCAGCTCCTGCACTCTCTCCCGGAGCAAGTGAAGTCCTGGGGCTCATTTGTGGATCCTGCGATTCACCCGGAGGGCCTCCGTATGTTGATTGGGTGCCTGCTGCAGACTGGCATGCTTGGGGGCGTGCTCATCCAGAGGGTCCTTCCCTGGATGAAGTTGGGATCCTCAAAGCTCCAGCGCCTGGGAACCACAATCTTGACAGAGGTGATTCCGCTCTGCAGCAAAGAAAGAATCCGGCTAAGAGCCTTCCTTCCGGTCCTGAAGGAACGAGCCAAAGACCGGCAGCCGGACATCTGCTTCATGGCTCTGAGAAGCTTGGGCCGGCTTCTCTTTTGGGCACCGGTTGAGGTGAGAGGACAAAAGAAGGTGATACTTCAAGTCTTTTGCGGTCACCTACGCGACGCCCCGGTGGTGAATGAAGTGTTGGACACCTTGACCCTCGTTCTCCAGCACCTCAGGTGGGGCAAAGTGGCCTCCATCTTCAAAGACATCTGCAGGAACGTCACAGTGTTCCTGTCTGACGAGGATGACCACGTTCGCGGGGCGGCCTTCCACCTCTTTGCGGTCTTGGCCACCTGGGCCAAATGGCAGTGCCCGGTGTTTTTTGCGGAGCAGGTGAAGCAAAATCTGGCGCCCCTGCTCGTCCACCAGAGCGACCCGAACCCCAAAGTCTCCGAGGCGTGCAGACTTGCTTTTTCCCACGCCCTGGATTTTGTGGCAGAAAAACGGCTTCGGCATCTGTGTAAGACGACCAACATCAGCTCCACAAAAATTATTGTAGACCTCTGCCAGCACCTGGTCAAAGAAAGCCCCAAATGGAGCGTGGACCTCCTGAGAAAAATGGCAAACTGTTTCTCGAGCGGCCAGGACGAGGTCCGGATGAAAGCTCTGGAAATTTCAGGGGCCCTTTTACAGAGCATTCCAGTGACAGAGATAGAAGATGAGACACTGCATCTTCTTCTGACTGGGCTGGAGGCGTTGCGGGAGAGGGCCGGCCCAAACCTGCCGAGGGCAGCCGCCGCCACGGGGGCTCTGGAAGCCACGATCCTGAAGAAGAAGGCTGATCTTCTACAGGGCATCTGCAAATTTGAGAGTTTTGGGACTATAACTCCCAGAATTTCCCAGGCTGTACAGCCAATAACCATACTGCCCAGAGAATACTGAGATTTGTAGTGGGGAAAAAAAGAAGGGTGCACACCTCTAAAAAGGAGCAATCTAAGGTCTTGACCCTTCCCCAAAATAGATTCAACACCTTGGATAAATCCTATACAGTGGTGCCTCGCATGATGAAATTAATTCGTTCCGCGAAAATCGCTGTCGAACGAAAACGTCATGCGATATTAAAAAACCCATAGAAACGCATTAAAACCCAATTTATGCATGAGCCCTAATACCAGCAGGTAAAGGTTGTTTGGCAAGTTGGTACGCTAACTTTATAGTGGAAATAATCCAACGGGATATAGATTGAGAAAAAACATGGGAGGGAGGTGTGGTGTCACAAAAAGTCATTTTGATTTGCGGAAGGAAGAAATCTGTGAGACATAGAAAGCAAGTGCACATCTAATGTCCAGCGTGTGTAAAGATCTTCCTAGATCATTTGTAGGTGATGGGAAAAAGGTAGGTAAAATAATAGGTTGTGAGAAGTGAAAATGTGACACAACCTTTGGTAGAAAGGAAACATCAAGGAAGAGGGTGAGCTTGTCTGGGTGAAACTGAAGAAATGGAGGATCGACCCAGAGGGCAGCAAGGCTCTCCGAGCAGAAGTAACGGTGACCAGGAAGAGTGTCTTAAGGGAAAGGAGGTGCTCTGAGGCGGTAGGAAGTGGCTCAGATGGAGCACGGGGAAGCCAGTGAAGAACAACAGGTAGAGACCATTGTGGGGATGGTGCGGGAGCAGAAGGACGCATATTGGAGACACCTCGAAGGAAGAGTTTCAATGTGGGGTGACGAAAAAGCAGAGCAGCATCAGAACCTCAAGGTTGATGAGCTATTATAGCAGATAGGTAAACTTTGAGAGTAGAAAGGGAGAGTTGTTTACAAGATAGACGGGACAGAAACTGAAGGACAGCTTGCAGGGTCGTAGGACTGGTAGGAAGATGATGTTGGAGAGCAAATTTGGTGAAGACAGTCCATTTATAGGAATAGAGCTTAACAGTGGCAGGCTTTCGGGCATTAGCTAGGATGTCTGGGTCTTTAAAAAAAATAAAAACCCAAAAATAAACAGCAAAGCAAGCTCAGTCACTGGGGCTTAAAAAAAAACCAAACCAAAAATGAACAGCAAAGCAAGCCCCAAAGGCACTGAGACTGGAAAACAACCCAAACAAAAAATAAACAAGGGAGCAAAGACGCTGGGGCGGCAAAAAAAAAATTCACCAAAAAACAAAACAACAACACAGCACAGAAACATACCCTCCCAGCCCAAAACCACACTGCAAAACCCACCCAGAACAGTTTTTAAAAAGCAGAAAACAGCACCTTGCCTTACCAGGCAGCCTCCTCTGATCGCACACTCTCTAGCTGCTGGGGCAACAGAGCTACAAAGAAGCAGCCTCTTTCGCCACTTACAGTTAGCAATTTGAATTTCCCGCCTTCCCCCCCTGCCTTTTTGTGTTCGTAACTGGAAGCTCCGGCTGCAACTTGAAGCAAAATTTTGCAGCCAGAGCTGGTTGTAATTCAAAATGGTCGCAAGTAGGGACGTTTGTAAGTCAAGGCACCACTGTAGTTGCATGGTCTGATTGAGCAGTGCTCTTACTTACTTTAATTTTATCTTCTCCCTGCAAGGTTGTGAAAGGTGGTGAGGTGGCAAAGTGTGTTGAAGATCTTACTAAATGCATATAATGTGCTAAGAGTTGTTATACCTTCATTATCCACATAATGAAGGTATAACAATAAACAGTTGCTAGGGACTGTTGGTTTGAATATAGGCCTAAATTGAGCCCATTAAGGCTGCTTTCAACCCACAAGCTGTCTTGACTGAACCATTGAAAGCATCACTTTGGGTGCATGTGGGAGGATGTTTTGGCTCACATTCTCCCATTTTTGGTCACATTGTGGGTCCAAATGTGTGGTGAAATCTACCTTGCCATTTGCTAAGGAAGTAGCAAAAAAATGAAGGAGACTTATATTGGAACTAACTTTTATACTTTTTGATGTGAGCTTTCATAGACAAATCTACTTCATCAGATATAATATCAGACATCACGTATAATGCTTGCACAGACTAACGTCTTCTACAACTACTTATATTTCTGTGAAGATTCTCAGTCATCCAGGTGAGGTTATCAGGAAGTTGAGTCATGGCAACTAGACATCTTTCTTACAGTATTAGGTTGAAACATTGGAGAAACTAAATAGCCACTAAATAGGAGAAAGGCCCTGACTCAGGACCACAATCAGCAGTGTTCCTTCATTTAAAGGACAAAGGACACTCATTTGATGACCAAGATGCCCTCATTTTGGACCGAGAAGATAGGTGGTTTGAGAGAGGGGTCAGGGAGGCCATACATCCCTCACTCAGCAGCAGTGGAGGCCTTAGATACAATCTGTCTCCTGTTTATCATGCTGCCTATTCATCCCTCCCCAGAAAGATCAGGACCACACACCAGAAAGACCACTCTTAACAATCCATGACAATGGGTTGAGAAGGACTGCAGAAATGGGATTTTCACTCACCCAGTCCTTTGTCCATCTCAGGAGCCTATTCAGACCAGGGGAAAATGAAACCAACTTGGAGGATATATCAGGGGCCTCCTACCAACTCTCCTCAGACTGAAGAAGCTACTTGGATGTGTAACAAAAGGTTTCAACCTAATACGAAAGAAGTCCAGTTGACTCAACTTCCAGATAACTACTTATATTGGAATCTATATGAGCAGGATTTCAGCCATTGTGTGTATATCTCCAAGTGGACTCAGTTAAGCCCCATATTAACAATTCAGAGATGTATTTCATAACAACACCAGTCAAATGTAATGTATGGAATTTTATGAAGACTGATTGTTCTATAATTCAAAGGTACCATAATTATAGCTGCATGAGAGTGTAGCAATGATCTTGTGGTGGCAGAGCAAATTGACATTCTAAAAGGCAATTCGAAAAATGAGTGCAGCCCAAACAAAATTACAACTTTGAAACTGGGCTTCAGATCAGCACCAAATTTGGCACAATTGTAGCAAACAGTCTGCTCTAGCTGTGTGCAAATTTGGGGGCATTTGGACAAAAGGTTTTCGAGTTATGATTTTTTAAAAGTAAAACTGTTGTATACCTCTGTTCAGAAATAGATGACCTCAAATGTCCCCAGATTTTCAAATATAACTTGAAAAAATCTTGGTTGTCTTGAAAGAGAATGGTTGTCCCTACCTCTGTGTGTAGTTGTTTTTTTAAAGAATCTAGTCTTCAGGCTGCCAGTTTACTCATGATTATGACTGATTGTCTGGATGTATAAGCCCTTGTGAGTCACACACGCACACACCCAAGCAGAGGTTTCATCATGGCACTCTGATTATCATCCATATTTTCCAAGCAATAAATAACTTCAGAACTTGTTGAAAAACTTTGTGTTTGGATGAGAAGTGGTTAACTGATTTTTTTTAGTCAGGTTCTCGATTTTTCCCCCTTACATGGTATCACTTTGTGAATGGTAGTGAGCACAAGAGGGTATCCTGTAGACCAGTAGTTCTCCACCTTGGTCAACCACTGCTCTAGACCAGTGGTTCTTAACCTTTGTTACTTGGATGTTTTTGAACTGCAACACCCAGAAACCCCAGCCAGCACAGTTGGTGGTGAAGGCTTCTGGGAGTTGCAGTCCAAAACTCCTGAGTAACCCAAGGTTAAGAACCAGTGCTCTAGACCATCTTGACTGCTGCCATTGGTGTTGTCAACATTCAGGCTGTCCTTTGCTATGTAAACTTGGCGTCCTTTTTCGTGCTGGCAACACAGGCATGATATTGTGCATTAATATTAGGCTATTTCCTGGTGTTTTGAATCATGGATACAAAAGCATAATATCCCACATTCGTAAACTGGAGGTTTGTTTAAAAAAAGAATTGGATTAAGAGATTGTACCTGTTATAATCCCAGTTTTCTATGTAGAAATCTAGAGATTTGTTGTCCCTCAAGTCTTTATTTTTTCAGCATAAAAACCTAGATGACAGTATGAAAAACAGTAACAAATTCTTATTGTAATGTTAAGAGAAAGAGAGCTTCCTTTTCAGCAAAAAACGAATTAAAGGAAAAAGTATTGTGGCACCTTTATGAGTAACAGATTTATAAATGGTTCATATATCTATTACTCTTGGAGGTAGTACAGTACTTCTGAAATTCTTACATTCTGTACCAACACAGATATGAGCCTTAAGCTTGTTTAAGGCTGCCTGCCTGGCCAGCACCTTAGCTGTGTGATACTGGTATGTTTCCAGTCACTGTAAATTAGGGTCTTACTGCAGGGTTCTCAACAGCAATGGGGGGGTGAAACTGAAACTATACAGAAAAATCTACTCCTTTACTGAACATAAAAAATGTCTGCAGTATTGAATACTACAGGTCAAGAAAAACAACATTGTATTGAATTTTCTGTCTGTGTTTTGAGTCAGTTGTGATCTCAAAGATAAAGGGATAAAAGAAACAACGCTTAAACTCCCATGATTTAGAGAGACATTTGAAAACCTGTTGGGGATTTCTGAGCACCTGAGGACCAGAAACTGGTGCAGTAACTAAAGACTAAACTAGGCATGAAGGTTAAAACTATTGAGGACAGTTGAACCTCTTCCCTTTGCTATGTCTCCCCACGTCCTATCTTTTTAGGCACTTTTCTCCT
Source organism: Pogona vitticeps (assembly GCF_051106095.1). Lineage (NCBI taxonomy): Eukaryota > Metazoa > Chordata > Lepidosauria > Squamata > Agamidae > Pogona > Pogona vitticeps. The sequence goes on along the minus strand of NC_135786.1, from coordinate 164,075,014 downwards.
TCGAGAACTTCAGATACTGCTGTTTGCTTTTTATTAGTTACTGTGGCCCACTGTTTTTCTAGATGATGTACACATGACAATGTTTGCTAGAACTCAGGATGGTATCACAACTCTTCTCTTCTTCACATTATCCTCACAAAAGTCTTGTGAGGTAGGTCAGGCTAAAAGAGGGTGGCTGACCCAGGGCCACCTAGTGAGCTGCATGGCTGGATTCCTGAACTCACGTCCATCACTCAAAAAACGAACAAAATGTGTTTGTCTTCATCAAGTTTGTCCTTCGGTTCTGTCATTGGCCTTAGGAAACTCTGAACACCGATTTATATTATTTGGCTTTCTCTTGAAACCTATTTCAAGTTCCAGATATTTTAATTGATGTAGCGGAGGTCTGAATGTACTACTGCTTGCATTTTATTGATTTGTTTCCTTGATTATTCTACTGAAATTTATTTTGAAAGCTACCTTTAAAAGATGTTATAATTAAAGGTGGTCTGAGAACATTTTAAATAAGTGCTGAGTCAAAAGTCTGATGGAATTGCCAACCATAAAGGTTGCAGAAAAATATTACTGAGATAATTGTTTGATGCAGTATAATTGGTCCTTTAAATGCTTTACTGGAATCAGTTTGTTGAGCTGTATTTTTTACAGATACAGTACTGCTTTGATGGTACTTCTGCGAGCATTTGAGTGTGCATGTATGTAACAAGTGTGTACACACATATTTTTGGTGTTTTTTAGAGTGAATTTATCCCTAATTATTTGTTGTCTTACTGCTTTTTAATTGTAGATTTTATCTTTCTTATTTGCAGGACTCCTTAGTAATGGCCAGTCTAAAGGATTACGACCGGGGTCCGAACAGCTAGAGAATGAGAAGGATGATGCATCACAGGTGTCCTCAACTAGCAATGACATTAGTTCTTCAGATTTTGAAGAAGGGCCATCAAGAAAAAGGTCAGATTCTCCTACAGTTCAGTAACCTTATGGAATATACCCCAATAAGACTAAGCATGGTCCAATTCATGTCAAAGTGCCTAGGTAGTCCAGTAAAGTCAAGTGAATAGGATGTGTGAAAATGTTAACCTAACAGATGTGAGGGCTTATTCCTGCTTAGTTGCGGGCTTATTATGCAACCCTGAGAATCTAATTGCCTCCCAGTCTTGCTTTCCTGGCTTTAGGAGATTCCGTCATAAGGAAGAAGCAAAGTAGACAAGCCCAAAGCACACAATTACACCTCTTATTTTTAACAATAACACAGTTATTGTTATTTTACTGTGAAAATGTAGAAGTACATTTTATTAAAAAAATTCAGTTTTCTTCTGTTTCATTTCTGCAGAACAATGCCCGTTTTCTTAGAATGTGTAACTGTTTCAGTGGCTCAGGTTCATTTGAAACAAACGGTCCTTTTATGCCTTTCTACAGGTCTTGTTAAAATTTTTTTCAAAATTATTTTTATTTTTTATGGTAGCTGACTTGTTAAACAAAATATCTAGTCATGCTATTTATTCAAATCTCTTGAAGGTAATTGCCCTTGTCACTGTATAGTTTACATACAAATAATGTAATTTCATGAGAGAGAACCGTTAGTGTCATCACATTTGATTTACTTGGAATGGAACCAAAAGACAAGAGTTTAAAATGCATAGATAATCAGTGAGTGCTGCCTGTACAGGGGGCCTCATTATAAAGATGTTGGCTATTGTCAGTAGGGGGCTACTTGGAGATAATACAGTAACAATCTTGCTCCTGTCCTGTCAGCTAGAAGTCAGTAATGAAATCCTTGTTGACTCTCATCATGCTACTCTCTGAGGTACTTCCTAAATGTGCAAAATGTGAACTAAGATGGTGGGGGCCCTGACAGTTTCTTACAGAAAATATGCCAAATGTAAAGGGCAATGTATGGAGGGTATTACTTGTATCAAATGAATATGAAAATTGGATGCTTGGGGAAAGGTGGCTTACTGAAATGGGCTATGCTGTAGCCCTCAGAGTGAAATGTACGCTTTAAAGATTACTTGAAACTGAAAGCACTTTCCTGAAGGATTTTCTTTTGAGGCACAGAATGGAAGGAATGCCCATATTAGTTAGTGACTATGAAATCTATTTGTTGTTGTGCCTTTCTCGTTCTAATATGCAAGAGACAGGTGGAGAAATTACTTAACATTGTACAAATGCTTCAAAAATAACAAAGGAAGCCACTTTAACACTCCAAATAACATAAACTCAAATAAGAAAATTCTAAACTCAAAATATGTTCTTAAAATGACAGTTTAGGAGGCTATGTTGCAAAAGAAAATTCTGGAATTTACTGTCTGAGTATTTTTCTATTCTCATTTTCTTGCCAATCATTCTTTTTTGTCAGTTCCTTTCCTCATATTCATTCTGAGCTTTCCCCCCCTCCTCTGGAGCTTCTTAGCACAAGCAGTTGTTAAGATATAATGATGGTTAACTTGGTTTACCTCAGTACAAACAAAAGATGAAGAAAGCTGAAAGGAAGAAAAAGAGCCCCAGTTTAATTACAGGCTATTGCTTTGCTATTGTTCTTGTAAAAGTAACTGATTCTGTAAACAACAGGATGAGTTTTAATTAAAAGTATGGTTGGCTGTCCTTGGGCTAGTTAGGGACTGCCAGATAATTTTCTCTCTCCCTGGTAGACCTATTAATTAATTATTAATTATGCACTGTCAGGTTGATTGTGACTTATGGCAACAGTGCCTAGATTTCCTAGATAAAAAGCGCTTGGACTTGAAACAGAATACACCCAAAAATGTTTTCATTATAAACAAAAACACTTATCAGATTAATGGAATGTGGATGTAAAATTTATGGGCACATTTTAACTTCTATTCTAAGGTGGGTTTTGATCTTTTCTTGCTATTTCCGTGAGATGATTTTTGTGAGTAGAAAAGCATCAAGTAATAAAACAATATTTGTGTATCTCTGTTAGATTTTGTGCATGGTGCCTTGGTATGCCTGACAGTCAATGCTTCAATGTTACGAAGCCTGTGCTGACAGGTAGTAATCGTTTGATGGTTTTAACATCAGAGGACTCATGTAGTATTCTGCTTGTGCATCAGAATACTTTATCAAAGCCTGAAAGTGGAACTAGCTACAGTAGTATAAAAGTGTCTCACCTCTGATCTAATAAGATCTAGTATAGTATGCCAAAACAGTAATTATGGTAGCATACCTAAAATAATCTGGAAATTCTGGTCTAGTCCTTAATTACCAACCAGTGAAATTAATAATCAGGTATACAAGAGTCTACTTTTTAAATATAACTTTCCTTCCTTCTTGTTATCATTGTATCCTCTGCTTCTTTTGTGCTTATATGTATCCTCAATAGGCTTTGTAATATAATGTGCAAGTAATCATTTTTTTTCACTATCTGATTTTTATCTACATTTGGTAAGCTTTGCCCCCTAGTGGTTAAAACGTTCCTGTGCCGTTTGGAGCTAGGCTGGTGGCATGTTGCCAGTTGAAATATGCATTTAATCAAGGAGCATGCCAAGCCTAGGCTATCGGAGATTCTCTCACTCCTAGAACTAGCATATGTGTTGCTCTTGGTTTTCTAGTAACGCCACATGTGCTGTATGTCTTGTTGCTGTGCACACTGGAACATGCCATAAGCTTTGCACAGATAATGAAGGAAATATTTTTCAGGTCCTTGTTGAATAAGTAAATCAGGTTTAGGAGATGGCAGAATTTCAATTCATTTGGCGCCTAAATTGACCATTGCAGAGACTGCTGTGTTAGCCAGTCCCCTGTGCACTCAGGAGTTGTACATGGATGTGATATGCATTGGGTAATTATAATTGCATCAGTAGCATTACTGGAGAGGAATAATTACACTTGCAGCTCTTGTTTTAAAGATTGCTAAAACTGCATTATGCAAAGAGATTTTGAGCCCTTAGAAGTTCTCAATAAATACTCAGCAGTGTTAAAAAAAAGAAAGAAAGCTGAAGGCATTGGGAACTTTAAGCATTCTTTAAGCATTGTATTTGCTTTCTGTATTAAGTAGGCCATTTTAAGGGTCTTGCCATTTGAAGAATTTTTGAATGGTTACCCATCTGTAGAACAGACATTTAATTCTTTCCATCCCTGACAAGCAAAGGAAAGCCAGAAATTCTGGCAGATGGTCCAGAGTTTTGACTTGACTGGTGAGTCAAGTTTTTTTGCTCAGCCAGATCTCTACCGCATAACAAAGATGAGCTTCAGTTTCTTTAATAACTACTACTATTCCTACTATGATGTTTGCAGACCTTGTATAATGCAAATAAACTTGTTCTTGTTCAGCGATTGGTTAGCCCAAGATAAGCACAGGATTCATTTGTGCTTTGCTTGCACAGATATCAATACTTCGAAGCAGTTTTTATCCATAGGGGGGTAATATTTTGCTGCTATTAGTCATGGCAGTTTCTGCCACTGACTCCCATTTTTTAACAACAAAAGATATGTTCTTGAACATGAGAGAGAGAGAGAGAGAGAGAGAGAGAGAGAGAGAGAGAGAGAGAGAGAGAGAGAGAGAGAGACTATTAAAGTAATGTGGATTTGGGGCAGCTTCACAGATAAGTGCTAGGAATATTTTTATTTCTCCTACTGATGTCCTTCTACTCATCCTGTGGCAGTATGCCTACAAGAAATTATTAGTAAGCTTGGTTGAATGGCTAAATCAGGTACTGTACAGTGTTCAGAAAGTGTCACTCTTGGAGTATTTGATTTCCTTCATTTCCTTGCAGCTTAATGTTGTCCACTAGTAGAAAATCTTTCACTTCCACACATCAAAGTACTTTATGAACTGTTAAAACTCACTAAAAACCCTGTAGGGATTAGATCTGTAGCAGAGGGATTGTCCTATCAAATCTTCAAATGTCATCCTCTACAGTAGTACAGGCATGGTACTTAGAAAATAGTCAAAACCAAAAGACTTTCCTATAGTCAAAATAATGATTATGAGTCTTCCACAGGGACAATTTATCTTTGTAATTTTACAAAGAGCTCTCTCCATAACTCTGTAAGCACCTACTGTATAAGCTATAAAGTGCCTTAATCCTCTTCAAGTGTGTGTATGGAATTGTTGACTTGGAATATAATGAATCAGAAGTAATGAGTGTTTAAATAATAGAATCCATTCATTGGAGCACAAAGTTGGATAAAGCTGCCTAACATGCTCATGTTACATTTGAGACCCATCACTCTCTCTATTTTTTTTTGTGCCCATGTGCATGCGCATATGTGTGTGAGTGTGAGCACACATCCATGAGAATGCACAGAAAATAAAAGAGAGAGAGAGACCACTTTCCCACAGGTGGCAACTTAGACCTGAGATGTTGTGTTCAGTTTGGAGTTAAGCGATGTTGCAGGCATTAGTAAATTACCAGATATCGATTAATAATTGTCTCCTAGAAAAATATGGAAGGAATACCAATGCAGAAGTCAAACCCATCCGGGCATCACACTTAATTCTTCTCCAAGTAAATTCTGGCTTTATTTCAGTCAGTATGTGTTCAGTGTGTGTTCACCCAACATACACCCAAAATCAGTAACAACAAAACATCACCCCAAGCCTTTGGAATTATATTAGTACTTTTAGATGTTTTGCTTGGTGGTTTCATAAATTACTGATAATGCACAGTATTGGCACGTTTCCCCCCAATAACATTAGTTCAGAAACAAAGACCATAATCCTCTTGCAGAATAGGCAGAGCATAAGTCCAGTCCTGCTGATTTCAACAAGGGTTATGCTTGTGGAAGGAGTTACTAGATGCGTCCTTGTACATGTTCCTGAGCTGGAGAATTCTGTCATTGAGGTGGAACCAAGCTGATTTATAAATATGCCTTAAGTGACAGCTCTAGATCTGTGTACTTCTGTAGAAAGCCTGTTGAATTCATTAGGACTTATTTTTTGAGTAGTGGTGAACAGGACTATATTGTTAATAGTTTTCCTACTCAGAATTGTTTAAAAAAAAATCTTGAAGTATGATGTCAAATTTGAGACAAGTAAGGAAGCTGGAGTGGATTGGAGTAGCCATTTTATTTATTTATTTATTGTTTGTTTGTTTGTTTGTTCAATTTATATACTGCCCATCTGGTATATTCTACCATTTTGCTGGGATGGAGCAATGCCTCAGCCTAACTGGGAGTGGGTTATGTTTTAAAGCAGTAGTTTTCAAACTAAAAATATTTTGGCACTCCAGATGTTTTGGACTTCTTTTCACAGAAGCCGTAGCGAACACAGCCACTGGTCAAGCATTGTGGGCTTTGAAGCACAAAGCATCTGGAGGGCCAAAGTATGAGGAGCAAATTTTGTCAGAAATTTCCAGTTCTGAAAAAGTGTGAACTAGTTTTTATGCTGCTGTTCAATGTTATTGGGTCCCCATCCCCATAACTCTAAATTTTGTAGCTGCACAATCCTGGTGCACCCCCAGAAGAAGGGAATGGCAAACCATTCCCTTCTTCTGAGTACTCTGTACCTATAAAACCCTGGAAAGTGTCACCATAAGTCAGAATTTATGTGATGGCATATGATAATTAAAATGCTGTGGTAATTTAGAATTGTGCATAAAGCCATGGTTTTTGTTTGTGTTTTATTAATAACTTGCTATGTCCAGTTTAGGGACGTGGTGGTGCTGCGGGTTAAATCACAAATCCTCTGTGCTGCAAGGTCAGAAGACCAGCAGTTGTAAGATCAAATCCACGCGACGGAGTGAGCTCCCGTCGCTTGTCCCAGCTCCTGCCAGCCTAGCAGTTCGAAAGCATGTAAAAGTGCAAATAGATAAATAGGTACCACCTTGGTGGGAAGGTAACAGCGTTTTGTGTCTAGTCGCGCTGGCCATGTGACCATGGAAACTGTCTTCAGACAAATGCTGGCTCTATGGCTTGGAAACAGGGATGAGCACCGCACCCTAGAATTGGACACAACTGGACTAAATGTCAAGGGGAACCTTTACCTTTATGTCCATTTTATCACCTGCCCTGGCTTCCTAACATTTCAGCTTTCTCTAGAGAAACCATAATCAAGTTTCTAACAAGAGGGCAATTCAGAAGATGGGCTTGATTAACAGAAGAGGCAAAATTATCAGTACTGTAGATTTTAGAGACAGATAAAAGTGTCACAGACATTCTGAACTTTATGGATGAAGAATATAGGAACATCAAAATACAGTTCAGTTTGGATGTATTTTTGTTAAGCTGTCTTTGTGGTACTGCAGTATTGGTTATACTTGCTGTCCTAGTTTTGGTCTTTTGATTTTAAATCAATCCAGACCCAGTGGAGAGCAGGCAAACCTATACGTGAAAACAAAGGCCCTTTCTGTTTTTCTGTAACTCAGCTGGGTTGTGACCTAATAGCCTCTGTTCCTGTGGAACCCTGGCTTATCAGGACATTCAAAACCCAGCAATGTGGTATGAAAACCTATCTGCTTTGGAAAGCAGTCACATGGTAATTACTCTCCATGGGAATGAGATCTATGGGAGAGGCTGCTTGCTGAAATTGTTTTAGCTGTTTTCACAGGATGCTTCGAACAGTGCAAATGCCCAAAACCTTGCAGGAAGCTGCTTTACTCAGCATGTTTACTCTGTAGACTTGCATCCATGCAGTTGCATTTTTCAGGTGGCTGCTACACCTTCCTCAGGGTAAGGTGTATATTCCTACATTATTGAAACAGGCATGAGCAATGTTCGTGTAAGTGCATATTGCATGAAGTAGTGGCTATTAAAAATCTTAGCTTATTATGCAAACGTCAAGAGTACATCCTGAACAGAGATGGACAACAATGGTATGCTTCTCTTGTTGGAAGCATCTACCATGAACAGAGGCAATAGGGGAACAGTGCCTCTTCCCTCCTGTAACTCCCCCATGTGCAAAGCCTGCCCTGTGAGGTTGACTGTTGTGTTGCCGAAGATGGAGGGGGCAGTGGACAGAGGGAGGGAAAAATATTATAATGGTATTCTGAAAATAGTGTTGACTTTACACTCCAAGATGGAAATTGAACCCAGCATATTGCTGTATTTCACAATAACTGAATTCTGAATAACTCAGGATCTTAGAAGGACAAATATAAGTGCTTGATCCAAAACTGCACTACTTGAGACTCAGTAAGCTCAGGACATCTTACCAGGGAGATCCTCTGAAGGTGTGAAAAGCCTCTTGTTTTGGCTGCGTGCCCAGGATAAAAAACACAGGACTGGGATATGTCAGATACCTGGTAGGATGCAATGTAAGGCTAGTTGTCTGCATCCATGGCTTGGTGGGTCACAGTTTATTGCACAGCAGGCCACATTTAATCTTGTTGAATCACAAAACTGAAATGTAATTAATAGGGCTTCTAACCCCATCTCTATTCCAAATGTGAGAACATCTGTGACCTCCACCTCACATGAAGGTGAACTTTTGCAATATGAAACAAAGCATGCCAGAAGAATAGAGTAGAATAGGAGATAGCTGACCCGTGTCACACTTTGTGTTGTGTTTCCAAAGGTGATGTGAGTTTTGAAATGCTGTTTCTTCTCAAGATCAAGGTGATTTTGACTTTCAGAGTGTAGTGCAGCTAGTAGCATTTGTGTAATGACTTTGTAAGGTCCTGAAGCTGTCTATTATGTTTTATGCTTTGCAGTGGCCTGAGTACCGGACATTAAACTAAACAGAAACAGAAGTGACTTTGAGCAACAGCACTGTGCCTTGGTTCACAAACTGGGGCATGAAGGACTGGTGCAAGAATGTGGGATTTTCATAACGCACCTTAAAACTGGTTTAAAATATATCTCTGGGATAGATACAGTTTCTGGAATTCAGGTTTTTGCAAGAAAAATGTTTTTATTTTTCACTTGACATATTTTTAATGTTTTTGTATTTTAAAAATGTTTGGGGGGTTGATTTTTATTTTTCATTATGAATTGATTTCTTGTTATTAAAAAGGGGGTTGGATTATGGTAATGATAAAGGGATGAGGGGCACAAAGGTTTCTCCAAAATCAGAAAGGATAGTAGTGCCCAAAGGTTTTGGAACTCTTAAAGTAGCACTCCCAGACAGGCTTAATTTTTGCAACATCTCTGTTCACAAAAAAAATGTACAAAAAGTAAAATGTGGTCCTTCACATTCTCATCTAGCTGAGTCAGCTTGGCAGAGGAACCCCCTGTCATATATGTTGTGGTCAGATTCTGCAGCTTCATTCATCAGTCAAGTTTTACTCATTGTTGTCTACAGTGTGTTTAACAGGCAGGCTGTTTTGACCCTAAATATAGAGTCCATCTGTTTTTTCTAATTTACAGTATTATTGCACACTGTCAACAGCTCTTGAAACTATGCATCATATTATACGTATAATCAACGCTGAATTGGCTTGAAAATTGAAATCATTGCTACTGTATTATATTTGGTGATTAATCCATGTATTGCCCAGAGCATTTACTGCTGGTGCTCCCGGTAGCAATTGAAAGCAGTCTTTAAACCCAGTTCTGAAGAACTGAATTTGACTCTTGAATATGGAAATTCAGTTGGGAATCAAGCTAAGAGCCATAAATGCTATTTCGAATATCTTTTGGTTTCTTCAAACAGTAATTTAAAGAAAAGCAGAGTAGTAGGAGTGAGAGCTAGATTGAAGACTTACTATTACATTGTTATTTCCTCCTAAGTAGGGAGTACATGCTGAAGGGATCTTCACATTTTATAAATAAAATGGAAGGATCGTAAATATGAGTTTACTAGAATTTTAGAATCAAGAATTTGTGTTAAGTTCCTTAAGAAAGCAACTAAGTAGTTCATAAGTCGTAACTAAAGGTCAGTGTGTTTTTATACTGGCTGAATACCACTGCTAATTAAGTTAACTCAGTGCACAACAAAAATGGCTGCAACAGTGGGGGGAATCAGTAAGATTTGGGCCACCATTTAATCAAAGGTTCTTCTTCGTGGTCTCTGTGAATGCACACTAATGGGTTAACTCTGCACCTGCGCAGAGATCTCCAGAATATTCTAGAGCTTTATGCTAATCTATGTAGGACCGCCCCCTCCCATCCACGAGGTCTGCCCACCCTCCAAGTACCTCAGTTCTTTTTTGCCACCGCTGCATGAGGTCTCTTCTTAGAGCTGCTCCTTTTTCGCCATCGCGATTCCTGTAGAAGAACAATTTTTTCTCTTAAAGGACAATTTTTCTCTCTATCCCATATCGCTAAGAGACTATTTCCTTACCACCCCCCTTCCCCTTTCCCCCCAGTTTCTTCCCTTCCCGCCATTTATGGAAAAGAACCTCCCCCTCTTTCAAGAAGTGCGTAAAGTGCTTCAATAAGATCTCTCTCTCTCTCAGATGGTCACAAATATTGCCTTTTCTGTTTGGAGGAGACCCACCAGACTTCTTCCTGCCAGTTTTGCAAAAACTTTACAAAGCAGGCTCTAAAGCTGAGAGAGCAACTCCTAAGGTCCTTTGGGAAAAATCACTCCAAACTCCGAGCATGGACGCTCCGCCAGTTGCTGAGCCTCCTTCACACCCTTCAGCTTTGACCACTACTTCTCCTACTCCTTCCAAGGTTTCTCTCAGACTGAAGCACAAATCTAAGGTACCTCTGTCTGCCAAACCGTCTTCGCCACCACCGTCGCTCCCACCTTCTGACTCCACCAAACAGAAAAAGAATTAAAAAAATCTTCTCAGGCATGACCTACCCCAATATTGGACCCTCCGGTACAGGATCAATCTACGATCCGTATCGATTCATTGGAAGACGTGCTCCTGATCTCGTCTGCACAGCCTGAATCTCCTATACTGGCTCAACTCCTGGTCTCTCCGGTTGAGGCAGATTTGACTATGACACAATTGTCTCTGTATTCGAGCGCACCTTCGACCCATCACTCCACGTCTGTGGGTGAGTCGGATTCAGCCTCTATGGTACCACAATGTCCTTTCCCATGTAAGAGGCAAAGGAAAGAGCGACATACTTCCCACGGTACCAACCTGGATAGATCCACTACACCTACTGGGTCCATTCCATCCCGGAAATCATCCCGAAGGCACAAGCATTACAGAAGGGTCAAACTCTACCAATCCAAGGAGTATTGCGACCCAGTCTACAAACGCTCCCAGTTCTGGACTCATCGGTACCATCCTTCCAAACTTGACTACTACCAGGATCGTCGATACCAACACCGCTACTACTATGATACAGACACCTCATCCTCATATCTACGGTACAGACATCGGTACCAAGATTATCACCGATCCCGGTCCTCATCAGAGGTCAGTTCGGTACCAGAATCCACCATTCTCTTCCCAAACGTCCAGAAAGAGATGGTACACAATGCTGCCACGTCCCATACCGTGCCACCAAAAAAAGCCTCGTACCTCGGTACCCTTGCCTCAAAAGTCGGTACAATCTACCACGACCTATTCCGGCCCTCAACCTTTAGCCTCCAGTACCAAACAATCTACCAGAGGGCATCACAGGCAGACAGTGCCAACATCAACCATCACAAACCCATCAGACAGCCACTGCTCCGGTACCATCTTCTTCTAAATCTCTCCATACTGCATCTGCTTCGCTGCCTCTTTTCTATGGACCATCCTCTCCTGCTCCTTCTTCGTGTTCTATTTTGTCGCACTCCTCACTTTCGGTACTGGACCAAGGGTCCATCCCGAACCTTACAACACCGGTCTCTGACAGTAACTGCAATTAATTGTCCTCTTCAGATGATTTCTCATCATACTCACAGCTCATCCTACGGGTAGCCAAGTCACTTGACCTGGATGTTAAACAGCCTCCTCTGATACAAACTGATGAAGTATGCAAGGACATCAGTCTCTTCCTCCAAGTATGACTTTCATACCATCGCTCTTGAACCGGACCAAGGAAACATGGTCTAAACCATCCTCCATCCCACAAATGTTGTGCAAGGTGGAAAACCTCTACAGGACCCATGGGAATGATACCACATTCCTCTACAAGCATCCACCACCCAATGCAGTCATCGTGGATGCAACTCAGAGCAGAACACGCAACTGTTCTTCCACAACTCCCAATAACAAGGAAGGGAGGAAACTAGATGTTGTAGCCCGCCGGGTTAATTTCCTTGCCTCCTTCAACCTTTGCGCTGCTAACTACATTGCAGCAATGGGAGCATATCATCGCCATTTATGGTCCAAGGCCCTCCCATATCTCCCGTCGCCCTCTGGTGAATATAAGACGCGAGAACTGGCATACCACCAAGAGGCCATGACTCTTGCTCACCAGGAAAGGATAACAGCCAGGCACATCATTGATGCTTCGTCCAGGCAACTAGTAGCTTATCTCAGAGGCTACTGATATGTAGATACACCTGGTTGAAATCTGCACAAATACCAGAAGACGTTAGAATGAGGATTGAAGACTTACCCTTCAATGGTTCTGGCCTCTTTGATGATAAAACTGACAATGTACTGGAAAACCTGCAAAAATTGAAAAAGACAGCGCGGTCATACAACATGCAACAACAATAGCGACCGTACAGAACTCAGTGGCGTCGCCCTTAGCAATAGCAACAATCAAGACCGTATTACGATAGAAACAGACAATCAACACACGCTGCCACTACTTTCCATCAAAGAAATACCATGCAATGACAAAGACCCAAACAATCCTTCTGTCACCCAGAAAAGAAACAGAAACAGGGACTTTGGCTTCACTCTGACCCGAATCCACCCCATCTACCTTCCTCCTGCACCCACCACCAGCTTATCACCACACCTCTCAATCTGGACTTCCATCACATCAGACAGTTGGGTACTCGTCATCGTCACCATCGGCTACACCATAGAATTCGCACACTTACCACCCCACAATCTCATAACGTCACCATCCAAAGTACCTTTACCAAGAGATCCGGTCCCTCATCTCAAAGGACGCTATATCACCTATCACCATCATAGAAGACCATCCAGATTTCTTCTCTCGGTACTTTACCATTCCGAAAAAAGATGAGGGATTAAGACCTATCCTCGATCTACGGGATCTCAATTATTACATCATTTCCAGACGTTTCTGGATGGTCACGCTAGAACAAATATTGCCCATACTCCAAGAAGACGATTGGTTTGCCGTTATAGATCTCAGTGATGTGTATTTCCATATTACTATACACCAGCAGCATTGCAAATATCTCCGGTTCGCGGTAGGACAGCACGCCTTTGAGTTCAAAGCCCCCCCTTCAGCCTCTCCATGGCACCAAGAGTATTTACAAAGTGCATGGCCCATGTGGCGGCCCATCTGCGTATCCTGGGAATTACAGTCTTTCCTTACATAGACGACTGGCTTGTGGTCGCTGCATCTCGCACACAAGCTCTAAAAGACATTCGCACCACTCTCTCCCTTCTGGTGGATCTGGGTCTCAGAGTCAACGAGCAGAAGTCCATTCTCATACCTACCCAACACATTACTTATGTTGGTGCCGAGTTAGATTCCACACGGGTGAGAGCCTTTCTGCCCCACCTTAGTACACCAATTCCACCCACACGCTCTTGTCACAGCTCGCACTGCCCAACGTCTCCTGGGTCTAATGGCCTCAACAACTTCTACGATTCTTCACACCAGGCTGAAACTTCGCTCCCTCCAATCTTGGTTCCTTACCCTTTTCGACCCCATGACAGACAGCCAATCCAGACTTCTGCGAGCAACGCCAGAACTTTCTTCCCAGCTTCGCTGGTGGGACAAACCATGCAACCTACTCATGGGTCGCTCCTTCTCCCCTCTACAACCCACGATTCACATTGTGACAGACGCAAGCACCACCGGATGGGACACCCACTGTGACAAGATACAGATCCATGACAGGTGGTCACACAAAGAACAAATGTTCCATATAAACAACCTGGAGCTTCTCGCCATTTTCAAAGCCTCTGAGCCCTCATAACGGGCACCGTCGTACAAATCACAGCAGACAACACAACAGCTCTGTTTCACCTCAACAAACAGGGAGGCACCCACTCCCTCCCACTTCTTGATCTAACGGTTCAGATATGGGAATGGTGTTTGGAACGCCACATCTTTCCCATGGCAGTCTACATAGCCACACACGACAACACGGTAGCAGATGGCCTCAGCCGTCTACAGAGTCAAATGCACGAATGGTCATTAGACCACACGGTATTCCTCAACCTTTGCAATTGCTGGGGAACTCCTGACATAGACATGTTTGCGACCTCCAGCAATACCAAGTGCGACATCTTTTATTCCAGAGGTGGAATCGGATGTGAATCCATGGGAGATGCTCTGATGGCAGATTGGTCCATGGACCTCATTTACATGTTCCCTCCCTTCCTGCTCCTTCTTTGCACCATATCCAAGATTAGACTAGATCACGCCAGCGTGGTCCTGATTGCCCCATGGTGGCCAAGGCAGCTGTGGTTCACACTCCTCAAAACACTGAGCAGTGACTACTTCCAACTACCGCCCCCCCCTGCTGTCATAACACCACGGCCAAACTCACCACCCAGACATACGAACTCTCAATCTCACAGCTTGGAGAATCTTGCTTCAGTGAAGGAAATCCTAGCTCATGCACAGAAGCCTTCCACAACTAAACTATATTTCTACAAGTGGTCTAGCTTCACAAAGTTTGCTAATCAACTCAATTTACCAATCTCACGAACCAGCCTCGAAACTGTTCTACAGTTTCTATCCCACCTCTTTCATAATCATCTCTCTCTCTCAACACTGAAAGTCTACCTATTTGCTATCGTAGCTGACCAACCGCAAACCTCAGACGCCTCCATGCTCTTCCATCACCTGAGACTCAAGCAGTTCTTGCGAGGTGTCACCAACATGCAGCCTCCTGCTCCTTTACCGCCTCCACAGTGATCCCTTTCTCTCGTTCTACACTGCCTCTCCCCCGCTCCATCTGAGCCACTGGCCACTACGTCTGAATACCTTCTCTCACTAAAGACGCTGTTCCTCGTCGCCATCACCTCCGTGCGTATAGCTTTGAAACTTGCGGCTTTGAGGACCAATCCTCCCTTTTTCCAGTTTCATGCCAACAAGGTTACTTTATTCTCAAGCGTCTCATTCCTACCTAAGGTGGTGTCAGCTTTCCATCTGTCATAGCCTATTATTCTCCCCATGTTCTTTCTGTCCCCCACAACATCCCTCGAGCAATCATTACATTCACTAGATGTAAAGAGGGCCTCTACCTCTCCAGGACGGCCTCTTTCCGAAAGTCCAAAAGACTCTTTGTATCTCTGCACCCCCCTCACAGGGGCTCCCATTTGTCTTCACAAATTATCTCCAGGTGGCTATTTTCCACTATTAAACTGGCATACCAAATTACCAAATGACCTTTACCTGATGGTATCAAAACTCATTCTACTAGAGCTACTGCCACATCTGCAGCTTTCCCTCGTGGAGTCCCCCTCCCAGACATTTGCAGAGCTGCCACGTGGTCCACGCCATACACATTCACCACCCACTACAGACTAGACCTGAGGGCCAAAGCTGATGCCTCCTTTGGACGGGCTGTACTGTCTTTGATCATGTTGTGACATCCCTCCGCCTCTGAGGTAAGCTGGTTAATCACCCATTAGTGTGCATTCACAGAGACCATGAAGAAGAAAGAGAGGTTACCTACCTGTAATTCTGGTTCTTCGAGTGGTCATCTGTGAATTCACACTTCCCACCCGTCCTCCCCTCCCCTCTGTCCGTCACTCCTGTCTTAACTATGTATCGGCAGACTACCTATAGAACTGAGGTACTTGGAGGGCGGGCGGACCTCGTGGATGGGAGGGGGCAGTCCTACATAGATTAGCATAAAGCTCTAAAATATTCCGGAGATCTCTGTGCAGGCGCAGAGTTAGCCCATTAGTGTGAATTCACAGAGTACCACTCGAAGAACCAAAGTTACAGGTAGGTAACCTCTCAGCCAAAATCCACTATTCCAGTGCAGTGAGAATGATGTCAACAGCAACAGCAGGTGGCTGCTGACTAAAGGCTTCCTTTTGTGATTTTGGGGTGCATTGTATATGAGCTGTGAGGTCACAAAAGGAAGCCTTTAATTTGTGGGAGTTTGCTGCTGCTGATACCACAATTCTGTGTGCAGAGACATAGCTACACAATAGGATTTCAATCACTTCTCAGTTGTATTTGAATATAGCATCACTGCTTCCGCTTAATGGCAAGGACAATTTGCTAAGACAGCAGAGCTTTAATGTTACACATTTATTAATAAAATGGCTATTAAAACAAGTCCAAACAGAATCTGATGATAGAATGGCAGTAAAGCTTGTTGAGCCTGTTCTGTGTTTGGTAAAGAACTTGCTTCAGCATTTTTATGGATAACCTGAGCTTTCACACTGAAAAGAGAGGGCGTTTGCTGAAGCTGCGCAATGAAATAGTGAAGAATATTTAAGTAATGTTTTTGTGCCTAGTTTACTATGACCATCTGAGTGCCGGTGCCATGAAGACTTTTGACAGGAGAATTTGTTTCACCCTGGAGCTGCATTAATGCAAGAGTGGGGGTACTGATTGTTAGCTGGATTGCAAACTTCAGGCTGACCTGTAGCAATAACTTTTGGACTAGTTACACGTCAAAATTAGCTTTAAAACCCACATATCATGCTTTAAATTCCAGGTTGCTACTGTTAGTAGAACAGTAATGGGAATGTTTCAAGATGAATGGCTGAGCCCCAGTGTATATATACTTCTCCAGTTTACAATTCTGTGAAAAGGATTAGTCTGCTCGATGGCTTAGAAAACAGGAATGTGCTATTTCTGCTTTGGAACTTTTCCATGAAATGTTTTAACTCTGTTCTCTGACCACACACACGCACACATACGGTAACTCTCTTATTTTCTCTATTAATTGTTTTGCCAATACCTGGTGTGCATACTTTCGGTGACTGATGACTTGTACTGTTTTGGCTCTGTGTATTGTTACTTAATTAATGTTAACCTTTACCACTGGTTCTTTTTTCTGACTACAAAAGGTAAGACTTTGTGGCTCATTGATCTGATGACCACCTGCTTACAGTTGGCTGTCACACTACAGGTCAATAGACATTGGTAGCATCACTAATTTCTGTCTCATTTGCCTTGCACTGTAAGCCAGTCCTTGCTGGGTTTTGCTTATTTTCTGGTGTTAGAACTAGTGGTGAAGAATTTTTGCTCATTCTTGTAAGTATTGATTCTGGTTACCAACTGCTTTAATTATCAAAAAGAAAGAGATGGTTAAACTACTACGTCTTGTTTGATTTCCCCAAAATTGTGGATTAATAAAAGGTGTGAAAGGATCTGAATCCTTTCAGTCAGGTTAGATATTTATAATCTTAGAAGAGTTTCAGTTCAGAGATTACTCTGGCCTTTTATTTAGATCCTAGGTTCTTAACCTTTGTTACTCTGATGTTTTTGAACTGCTACTCCCAGAAACCCCAGCCAGCACAGTTGGTGGTGAAGGCTTCTGGGAGTTGCAGTGCAAAACTCCTGAGTAACCCAAGGTTAAGAACCAGTGATTTAGATGACAGTTCAATTCACCTGAAGATAGTTTATCAATCATTAGCAAAATAACCAAAATCAAACACTCATTACTAAAATGGAAATCTGACAATGTTTTGCTTAAAAGTACAGTTAGCAAACTAGCTCCTGACTAGTTTGTTCTCGATGTAAGTAATTGAGGACTTGCGTTCAAAACTACACCGTACAGAATGTATCGTATTTTGATTTTAAATCAATCTCTGTCTGTCTGTCTGTCTGTCTGTCTGTCTGAGGTCTATTTAGATTTTATCTATTCATTTATATTCTCCACACATGGAGGAACACTCTGTCCCCGTCTCTTCCATCTTCAATTTCTTTGTTTGACTACACTTGGAAGATGACAAATCCACAAGAGTTCCACAAATCCATTGGGTGTGTGTGTGTGTGTGTCTGCATTTAGCCAGGATTGTTGTTTTCCAGGGTCCCAACTCATAAGGAGAGCCCCCACAGGCACCACAGTGGTTTCTCCTCAGACTTGTTTGTATAAGTCAAACCCATTCTTGCACGGGACTCTACTCTGTTATGGGATCTACCACAGAAATATTACACTTTCTGTTTTGTTATGTGGTACTGACAAGGTGCTGCCACACAGAGAATTCTGTAGTGATACCTAATAATAGGATATAAAGCATTACAGTGAAGTGTTAGTAGATCAAATAACTACTAGATCAGATTTTTTTTCAAATCTCAAAGAATGTGGGTTCAAATGGAAATTTTCAAAAATAACTAATTCATTGCAGAAAGATTATTGCAAATGCACTGATTGCATGAACTCACTACAGAGAGCGTTTGGAGAACATTCAACTCGTATGTTCTCTTACCACTGGTCATGGTGGGTCAAGCTTGTGGGAGTCAAATTCCAAGAATTCCAAAGTACTGAAGACACCATGCCTCTCTCCTTGCATAACATTTTGTATGCAACAAGGAGAGCCGTTTATATCATTTTTATGACAGTGGGTATTAATAGATTTGATATAGAATGGGACTACCTGTACAGTGGTGCCTCGCTAAACGTCTGTAATCCGTTCCAGGAAAATCGCTGTTAAGCGAAAACATCGTAAAGCGAAATTAAAAAACCATTGAAACGCATTGAAAACCGTTCAATGCGTTCCATTGGGCTAAAAACTCAACGTCCAGTGAAGATCCTCCATACGGTGGCCATTTTCAGTGCCTGTATAGCGAGGAATCCGTCTCTAAGCACAGCGGGGAGCCATTTTAAGCACCTGGCAGCCATTTTGAAAACCCGACGATCAGCTGTTTTTGATCATCGTAAAGGGAAAATCAGTTCCCGAAGCAGGGAACCGATCATCGGTAGGCGAAATTCCCCCATTTAGACCATCATTTTGCAATCGCAATTGCGATCACAAAAACATAGTTGTAAAGCAGATTCGTCATAATGCGGGGTAATCGTTAAGCGGGGCATGACTCTATAATATTTGTGAAATAAAGGTAATTCTGGGCAGGTATAATTTTTCCTACTGTGTCAGCTGTATTGAAGGTGAATCCCATAGACCAGTGTTTCCAACCTTAGATAACCCAGGTGTTCTTTGATTGCAGTTCCCAAAAGCCTTCATCACTAGCTGTGCTGGTTGGGATTTCTGGGAGTTGCAGTTCAAGAACACCTGGGTTATTCAAGGTTGAGAAACACTGCAGTAGATTAAGGGGTTGTCCTAAGCAAAGAGTTTCTTAAATTGAGGAGGACCCGCCTAAGAAAGAAGGCTGTTACCACAATCTGGAGCAACTGCAGTTGTTTGCTGTTGACATGTCTCCACTGCCTTGGTCCCTCTGTGAGTATGTAAATGGATCTGTGAACATTTGTGGTTTATTAGGTATGAGCAAGGTTGTCAGCTTTGTTGCTCCACTCTAAAGCAAGTGTGTGGGATGGTTTACTAACATTACATCTGTTTTCCTGTAGTTAAGACTTGTTGCTTAAAGGTTTCAAAAACTAATTTAGAAACTGGTTTCACATGGGGGGTAACAAACAAGCAGAACAGGAATATTTTGATATACAATGTAAAGATTCAGTTTGTTTCACCTTGAGTTAAACATTACCCTGTGAATGGCATGTTTCATTTTATCGCTTCCTGGAAAGGCACAACATTCAAAGCAAGCATAATGGCATTTGTTGCTCATTCTAATATAAAAATTAATCAAGGAATAGTGGTTATATTAAGCAAAATGAAGAACTCTAATGTAAACTTGTGTAATTCCAGAGAACAAAATTAAGATAAAACTAATCCAAAGACCTTGCTAATTTGTCAGTAGGTTTGTGTTTCTTTCAAAGACTATATCCAGCACTTTGCATGGTGATGTGGTAGGGTATAATCGGGCAGAAACAAAACTCACACACTGTACTCTTGATTGTGCTGTACTCATGAAAATTTGAATACTTCCTTGGCACACTCATATGTGTTCATCTCTATCCTCTGCCACATTTTCAAAGATATTTATAGTTAGCTTCAAGTATGCTATTGATTTTATACAGATCTGTTTGTAAAATTGGTTGTCCTGGGAGAGAAACAACTGAAGTAACATCAGTGTTGAATTTGCTTATCTGTGGGGGTGGGAGCATAAATCAAATACTGTATATCTAAAAAACTGCTAAAATCATAAATTCTTATTTCCCCATTTCCCCGTGTTCTAATAACTGTGTTAGCAAAAGTAACTACAAGACTTTGTATAGATATTTCTGAATGAAGTAGAATATGATTAGATTTCCCAGTGTTAGTCTCAAGATATAGGAAATGAGTGGGCCGGGTGCTTAAAATTAGATTATAAAATTGGCTGAGTTAGTACAAGTAATTTCTCAGGGACAATTTTAGATAAGATTGTGGGAAACAATAGCTAATTTAGTCTTCTCCATCCTGATAAATTACAGATGTATTGAAATACAAATCCCCCTCAACCATGCTGCCCAGTGATTATGGGAGTTCCAATTCCTAGCTACCATTAATCGTGCTGTTGTTAATACATTTGAGATTAATTCTTTAGTTGTCCAATTACATTGCTTCTTATTGGTAAAGCACTATTCCAAGACGTACCTCTAAACTTAACTTAGTTATTTAATTTATTTCCTTAAAAATCAGTTACCAGAATTTCAATATATTCTAACATTTCTACCACAAATGAAAATAAGTACCTGTTTTCTGACATCCTCTCCAACACAGCTTGGAGAGATTAACATCTATTTGATTTAATTTCAACAGAGTTAAATACCAACTCCAAACTAAATGTCTTGAAGCCATAATTCGCAAGTAGCAGAGATCAAGGCCCATGTCTCCTTCAGCATTGACACTGAGGCCTATTGAAAAAAGCACTGATATCAGACACTGGACCAAGATCTCCTTCAGTAACATTGGGCCACAAATGATATCAAAGCCTTCAGCAGAGGGCCGCTCTAGGCTAACAACACCTGGACAGAGTTGATGATGGTCATCAACCACCAAAGTAATAATAATACAGAGAGAGAGAGAAAGAAAGATTGTCTTTGGTTAATTATCTTTACCACCAGCCACTTAGCAGAGCTTGCCACTGCCAAAAATGGAATTTCTTTTGATGGGTACTGTGTAGATGCTTCCTGTAAATAATCACAGTCTGAAATAATGTGACTGGGGGAGACCAGGGCCCAAGTCTTATCTTGAGGTGGCATTTCTCACTGAATCCTGTTGACTGTAGTGAAGAATAAAGGAGACATCCTACCTCTACATCACACAATCAAGATTTTTATTGTTATTGCTGTGTGTTGTCAAGTCTCCTCAGATATCTGATGACCTTAATAAGATTTTAAAGATATGTGAGATGCCCAAGGACTGGTTTACCCCTACCATTTCCCATTGAGTTCCATGGACAAGCAGGGATTTGAACCGAAATTTCCTGAGTCCTAGTCCAGCACTATGTTTTCACATCCGCTCTGGATATCAGTCTTTCTATGCTTTCTACTAATCAGTGTGTTGGAATATATTATCCTTTGTGCTGCTTCATTATTTTCTACTTTGAATACATGGGTTGGGAAGTTACCATAGGTAGTAAGCATCTTTGTTAATCTCTATATTGGAAGAAATTAGCAGGGGAAGTAGCCTTTTAGCTGCACTACAATGAATACCATATTCATCTGTATGTTGTGACAACTTAAAACAGATTTCATTTTCTGCAGGAATGCAGGGAAATTACTAGGACCCAGATGGTGGAAATCTATTAAAAGACCTAGTGAGCTGCCGCAAGATATCTGGTTTCTAGAAAGCTCAGACTGCAGACAGCAACCTTCATGAAAGGTTAAGCTGCCCTGAAGCAAACTGACCTTGTGACTTTTATCACTTCCTGTTGGCAGACAAGGAAAATTTATTCCAACGGATAGAAATTAATGAAGGAATTAATTGAACAGGAAGTCTTTCAGCCCTGGTGAGGATAGATGAAATAACCCATACAGCATTGCTGTTATTGTTTATCTCTGGCACGTCTGACATGTGTGAATGTGTTTTCGTTGGGGGGCAGGGAGGGCTTGGTAAATGGCAAGAATTACAGTGGGTCTACTTCTTGAAATTGCAGTCCGTCACAACTGGAAGATATGGAGGACAGTCTCTTGTCAAGATCAAGTCACAGTATTTTGAAAGATGCTTTTGATGGCCTTGACTTGTTATAATCAGAACTTGAAGCTATCACTTTTTTTTATTGAGGAATTAGAGTTCCCAGAATCTCCCAGGCACCATGGCCAGTGGTCATACTGGCTGGATAATTCTGGGAGTTATAGCTTGACCAAATAACACTTCAAGGCTCTGCTTGTGACATTGGACTAACCTGTTTCAGAGTGGTGGCTGATTTACCTACAGTGGGGTCTCTACTTCAGAACGTCCCTACTTAAGAACAATCCAACTTAAGAACAGCTCCATTTGCTAAATTTTGCTTCTACTTGAGAACAAAAATCCAAGATAAGAACAGGAAAAAAACCTTTCCTGCTCTTTTTTTAACCTTAGGTCATCTTAGGTTAAAAAAAATTCTCCCCCTAGTGGTAGAGTATGTATTAACCAGCTTTGCATTAGTTCCTATGGGAACTAATGCTTCAATGTACGAACGCACTTCTACATAACAAAAAAAACAGCCAGAACGGATTAATTGGTTTTCAGTCCATTCCTATGGGAAATTTTGCTTCAACTTAAGAACGTTTCAACTTAAGAACGCCATTCCAAAATGGATTAAGTTCTTAAGTAGAGGTTCCACTGTAGTTTCTATGGACGGAAAAGAGCAGATACGGATTAAATGGTTTTCAATGCATTCCTATGGGAAATGCAGATTCAACATAAGAACTTTTCAACTTGAGAACCACCTTCCAATACGGATTAAGTTCTTAAGTAGAGACCCCACTGTACAGTCGTGCCTCGCTAGACAGTTACCTCGCATGACAGTTTTTTCGCTAGACATTGACTTTTTGCGATCTCTAGAGTGATTCGCAAAACAGTGATTCCTATGGGGGAATTTCACTGGACAATGTTTGGTCCCTGCTTCGCAAACCGATTTTCACTAGACAACGATTTTGATAGCTCCCTCCGCACTCGCAAAACGGGTGTTTTCGGAATCTAAGCTTCGCAAGGCAGTTATTTAAACAGCTGATTGGCGATTCGCAAAGCGACTTTCCTATGGCCGATCTTTGCTAGACAACGACGATTCTTTCCCATTGGAACACATTAAACAGGTTTCAATGCATTCCAAAGGGGAAATGCTTTTTGCTAGACAATGATTTCGCTAAACCACGATTTCAGTGGAACGGATTATCATTGTCTAGCGAGGCACCACTGTATTTTATATTTTTATTACAGCCAGGATCGTATTGGGGCTTGTCACACAAATGAGGGCAGTCATGCAGACAGGTTTCACTGTTGGCAGCCTGTCTGTTGCACAACTGATGACACAGCTGATTGTACAACCAGGGTGCCGTAATACATAACAGCCCACAAAATGGTGCACATTGCCCTTCTGTGCTCTGCAGTTCTGACAGGGTATTGGCCACAGTATTTTATTCCATCTTCTACAACCACACAGAAAGTAACTCACAACAAACTGGTAAGTGCAATGTTACTACAAAAGCATTTACAATAGTTGTGAAAGAGCAGCTGATGAAAACAATGCAGAGCAAAGAGAATATTTTAAATTACAAGTGTTACAAGGTGTTAATTTAAAAAACACCAACAGAAACAAAACTTTCTAAATGGTCAAAAGGATCTGTCAGGAAATTATTCCATAATTTTGGTGACACTGTTGAAATGTTTCTTTGTCTTTTGTTTCTGATAACCAGAGTTTTGCTCAGCTTTTGAAACCCTTCTTTAATTTGGTAACTGGAGCCCTGTAATTGTTTTTATTGTAATTTTGGTAGTTCATCATCACTGGCTGTGGTAGAATGGCCTGGACCCAGGAGTTGCAGTCCAGCAACATGTGGACAACTACATGTTCCTTATTCCTAATTTATAGCTTTAAAAAGTCTGAAATCTGCACCTTTAACTCATTCTGGAAACAAATTGGTATGTGTCTAGCCCAAAATGGACAAAGCATGTTCTATCCTGTTAACTCTATGCCAGCATCTTGCTTCTGCATTCTGGGCTATTCATGTATTCTGCTCCGTGGCACCTTCATATAGGGTGGATTTACAGTATCCCATCCTTAAGGTGATCAGAGCATAAATTACTGGTCAGAGCTACCATGTATTTGTCATGACTTATGAGAGTTCACTCGCTTGCTGAAGGTCTTAATCTGGACATTTTTTTTAGCACACTACATGCTATATAGTTATAGCCCTGTTTTCAGAATTATTTGGTTTATTATTTGTATATAGCACATAGTATGCGCAAATATGTAATAAGTACAGAAAGCAAAGACTTTCTTGTTTTAATAACTCAGAAGCAATTAACTGCTTAATAGAGTTATGTGTAGGTTAGTATATTTTTATGAGTTAAATTCCATAGCTATTGTCAAGATCTTTATTTATGTTAACTATCTCTGAAATTTTATGAGCATTTTTAATAATATACTTGTTATTTTCTGCATCCCATGTTCACTCTGATTGCAGTCCCACAACCATATACGTCGTGCATATACCTGACACTTGAATACTGTGCTTCATTTGTCTGAGGAAATAAATTGTAATCCATAAAACCCATATAGTACCTCTAAAAACAGGCAACTTTCCTCAGACCTTGGGCCTCATGGATGTTACAAACTGGGGAGGAGGCAGTAGCCTAAATCCAGTTGCTGGTATAAGCTAGAGTAGCAGTTGAATGAATTCCTGAAAGGTATGTCAAAATGTATGAAAATTCCCTTAATTTAATAGATCAACTCTATTGGGGATTAGCATCTAGATGGAGGTCAACATGTGTCTCATACTGCAGTTCTGAAATGAAATCTGGCAGAATAACCCATCTCCCTTATATGCTTGCAGCTTTCTATGGGATATCACATGTTTCAGATGGAAAATGGGATGCACCTTTATAGTAAGTCAAGCATGAAGCAATAGGAAAGTTACAATAATGAAGGGATGGCACACTGCTAACATGAAGCAAAACAGCACCAGGGTTTAAAGGGGCATTAAAAAGCATGCCGTAATTTACTTTGGGGACTGTACTCTTGATTCCATCCTGAGCTGATCGTTTCCTGAGTCCCCTGCCTCTGATTAAGGCACTAGGCCTCTGAATGTGGCAAGCTGCTGGGAACATGGGTCATCTCTGCTGAAGGAGTTGCACAGGGACAGCCTATATGATGTGAAGCCAGGTTTAAGGATTTGTCATTAGTTCATAATGCCATAAGTAGTGTGGGACCTAGTTACCCAAGAGACATCCTCCTCCCTTATAGGCCCATTCAGTCCTTAAGATCAGCTGGGCACCATGTGCTCTTTGGGCCTGCTCTGTAGTTGTTGAAAGCAGTGTCTTTGGTATTGTGCCCCCTGTGTAGAATGCTTTTTCTTCAAGATAATTGAGATGTTCCTACAACTTCTAGGTTTACAGATATGTGCTGAAGGCATGCCTATTCATAAGCTTTCTTTATATACTGCAAATGACCATCTGTCTCAAGGATCACATAAATATTGTGTGCTAATTTGTGCTTTTTGTATATTATATGCTTTATTTTGTGGTACAGTATAACAGAAATTTTCAGATCTAAGTAGCTTAGAAATAATCAGTCAGAGTCAATCAATATTTTAGAAAATGATCATCTAGCTCAGGTACCCTGTTCCAAACTGGAATGTTTTCAAGAACCTTTGCTTGGAAACCATATAATATAACTTCTCTGTTTAATGACATTGTAGTTACTGCGGGCCTAATTAGAGAGAATGTCAAATCCAACTCTTGTATTTCATTGCTAAAGCTTCATTACTAACTGCTTGTTTCCTGACCTTTTGAACTTTATTGCTAAAGGAGTACTACCTTTCTCAATAGAGGTGTTTGTGTGATGGTCAGACTTTGGCCTGTAGTCAGCGGAAGCTGAATGCTGCTCCAGTTGATTGCTGCCCATTAGTAACTAAATCATTTATGCTGGTATGTTATAAATATCTCCATGGTATGGGAGCAGAACTCATCCTGCAGCCTGATATAATTTCATAGTCTGAAGGCCACCGGAGAGGCCATTTTAATCATCTAAGCTAACCTCCTGTGCAGAATATATCTTGGTTGAATTAGATCTTCCTTTTAAAATCATATTGTCTTGATGATTGCAGGCTATTGCAAGGGCTGTGTGTATTTCCTTTATGCATTGGATCTGGACTCTAGCATTGAATTTGATTGGCTTATGTTTTCAGCATGTTTTTAAATTTCATTACTGAGGATGTTGTACTTTGTAGCTGTCCAGAAAGCAGATGGGCTATGGAAAGAGCTTTCTTTCATCACAGATTCATAGCTCCATATTTGCTTTATTTTGGAGATATATATATACAGTAATTTGCATTATTTACAGACCAGAATCCTATGGGTACTTTATTCCAGAGTAACTGTGTACATTGTGGCAGCAAACTGTAGCAGATTAACAAGGTGTTGGTCGTACTGTATGCCTGGTTGCATGCCTTTCACATAAGCAGGCATGGATGGGGCTTCTCTGTTTGTTCTTTAGCTGCAATTCACTCTTACAACATATGTAATTTCACTTGCTCTGAAGTAAAATTCCAGTGGGGTTCTGGCCACTTTTTTTTTATTCAACATTTTGACAGGTTAGCTTTGTTGCAAAATTGAAGTACATTCAATGCCACTGATGTTGTTTTGTATGATGATCAGTAGAGGTTTAAGACTTCAGTTTTTATGTAAGAATGCTTCAGGCATCATGAGGTTTCTGAACATAGTCTTTTCAGTCCCTTATATGTATTTTAAAATGTGGAATATATATTTACAATTACAATTACAATTTTATATATACTGAAGATATATATATATCTTCAGTAAAAAATATTGGAAATTTACTACGTACTCATCTATATCTATCTTATATCTGTCTGTCTGAGAATATATTCTGGATACTTTTCTGAAAAACCAGCAAAATAAATGCACCCGAAAGCCTAGCAAAAGAAAGATGTCTTATCTGGCCACATAAAGAGCATCTTCCCATGCAAGAAGGTTTCACAGTCAGGGATCTGCTTGTTCTGGCTTGTGTCACAACCTTCTATGCTTTTCCTTGATCGTGGAACACATAGCAGGGCTTCCTGTGAGGAGCACAGTTGGCAGTGTTCATGCAGGAGGAGGTGTCGTTGATGGGGTGAGGGTGTGTGGGTAGCTTGAATGGGGCAGGAAGCACTGTAATTTCAACAGGCCGGTGTTCTATGCTAGAAAAATGAACTCCAAAAATTATTCAACCCATAGCATTGTAGGCCAGCTGTCATCTCTGGATCCTTTTTAAGGGCAACTTCATTGAGGTTCTGGTGCAGTAATCTAATCCGGAGGCAATTGTAGCTAGGCTTTCTGCTTTTTGAGGGGAAGGAATGCAAATGCTACCGATGCTAAAGCGTAGCAAAGCCACTCCTAGCCACAGGAGTATCTTTGTTTCCCACAGCACTAATGGGGTTGCAGAGGACTTCAAAGTTAATTTTTCAGAGGGAATGTATACCTGTTCGGAACAGGTTGCAGTTCTGTTTCCAGATATAAACTTACATTGAACTCCAGTACTTCTGTCTTGTCTCAATTACATCTCGGCTTGTCAGTCTACATCCAAGGCATCACTGCACCCAGTCTCCATGGCTGCTTTGGCGGTGAATGAGGGAGAGAGCTGCATGTCATCAGTATATTGGCAACCAGCCTCAAAATGCCAGATATCATTTCCTTGCAGTTTCCTATAGATAATAAATGGTGGTGTACAGAGCCCATGGCCAAGAACTCAATTTAGTAGTCTCCTCAGCATTATCTTCTGGGTACGGGGGGCAATTAGGACCAGAACCACTGCAAATTAGCCTCTGACAATTTCATCCTGATTAGTCCAAAACAGATACCTTGGTCCGTACTGTTGAAAGCTGCAGAAAGCTTTAGAAAAACTAAAAAGACACATTTCCCCAATTCCTTTCGTTAGTTAATCGTCAAGTCAGATTTATTTCCAAAATGGATCTTAAAACCTGATTGGAAATCATCTAAATCGGTGGTCCCCAACCTTTTCACAACCGCGGACCGTTTGGGGGGATGTGGTCCGCCTGCAGGGGTGGAGCTCACGCACATGCGCACAGCATGCTCATGGGGGTACTCGCAGGGGGGGCAGAATGTGCACGTATGCATGCAACAGCGCACATGGGGGGTAGGAGGTCTGTGTCCGTGGCCCAGTCCTGGATAGGCCACGGACCACTGCCAGGTCATGAATTGGGGGTTGGGGACCTCTGATCTAAATAGTCTTATTGAAGGTATCCTGGAGTTGCTTTGGCACTACTTACTGCAACATTGTACACAAAATTGGTACTGTAGTTTGTTTGTGAGCTGGCTGGATAGCTCAGTGAGTTAGGTATCTGGCCATGGAGCCAGATTTGGAATTCAATTCCCCACTGTGACTCTAGGGAGAGAAGAGCCAGCCTGTGTGGCTTTGGGTTAGCTGCACAGGCCCAGGATGCCCTCAGAAGGGAATGGTAAACCACTGGCAAGCATCCTCTATCCAGAAAACCCTGAAAAGGGTTGCCATAAGTCAATTTTATTTGATGACTTATTACTGGTTTTGTTTGTTTGTTTGTCTGTCTGCCTGTTTGTGCCAAACAAGTGTTGGTTGTAGTTTGGAACTTACTGATTATTGGATGTATTGATGATTGCCATAAACAACAAGCAGATGTTCCTTGTTTGTAATTAAAGGGGTTATAAAGTTGCTGTGACATTTACCCATGCCCAGAGCAGTCGTGATTGATTGATTTTAAGTATTTTTACCCCCTCCCCTTTTCTCCTTGAAAAGGACCCGATGTGGCTTACAACAGTGAAAGGCAATATTAAAAGTTGAAAACAATGAGTATACAATGGTGGTTAACATCATTAAAAAAACCATATATGACATACCTTTCCACAATATATGCAACTCGCTTATAGTACTATATCAAGGGAGAGCTTTAGCTTTATGAACAGTATCCCTCCCCACTGCAGGTGAGAGGCTCCTTGGGCTATGGACCCTGTGACTTTAGCAAGTAGTTTCTGTTGCCCTAGATACCTTCTTCAGTTGTTACTTAGGGATGAAGAGAGAACTTGGCAGAGACTGAGTTGTGATCCTGCTGTAACTCCTACTGGAACTGGATCTTCATCCCTCTTTTTTTCTTTTTCTGAATCAACACTTACCTCTTTGGTCTCAGTCCGATCTAAGAATTTTCTACCAGAATCCCTACTGTTTATGTTTATGAGAAAAACGTAAAACACAACTGGGAGAAAGTAGAATCAGGTCCACTTTTTCCTCAGACGAATTATATGTTTAACCTCCAGATTACAGCTTCTTAAAACACAAATTTCCTTAAAAAGTACTCAAGGTGGCTTGCATCGCTGAAAGACAATATTTAAAGCTCAGAGCAATGAGTATAAAGAGGCAGCTTGCATCATTAAAAGACAATATCAAAACTAGAACAATAAGTATGCAAATACTGTATTAAAAAAGGACAAACAAATATAATTCTCAGAGATGGTAAACACAAGTACAGTGGTGCCCCCCCATTCCGGATTAACCTTCGCTATGTAAAAACTTCGCTAAACGGAACGGGGAAGCCCATGGTTTAATGCGTTCCAAATGGGCACAAAACTCACCCTTTAGCGAAGTTTCCAGGGTCCGGCAGCCATTTTCGCACCCTCGGTAAGCGAGGGGAGGGCGCGAAAACGCTGCGCGCTGCCATTTTGGGTGTCCGGCAGCCATTTTGAAACCGCCGAACAGCTGATCTACGGGCATCGCAAAGCAAAGATCGGTAAGCGAAATGCTTACCGATCTTCGCTATGAGAGTTTTGCCCATTGGGGCCGACGCTATGCCTCCGCATTAGCAATCCTGAAAATGGGATCGCTATGCGGATTCGTCGTTATACGGTGCGCTCATTAAGCGAGGCACCACTGTAGTACTAAAGACCCAGTCAGAGCAGTAATGCATAACAATCCACTGAAAAGTCATTCATGTAGCCAGCCATGTAGGTAGTCACTGAGAGAAAGCTTGCCTGAAGAAAAAGGTCTTTGCCTGCTTTTGGACGGACAGCAAAAATAGAGCCAGCCTGGTCTCCTCTGGGAGGGAGTTCCAAAGTCTGGGAGAAGTCACAGAGAAGGGTTTCTCCTGTGTTCACATCAGATACACCTGTGAAGGTGATGGGTCTGAGAGAAAGGCCTCCCCTGATTATCTTAACACACCTGAGCCAGCTCATAGTGGGAGACATGGTCTTTGAGATAGCTTGGACTCAGGCCATCTAGGGCTTTATGGATTAAAACCAGCACTTTGAATTGTGCCTGGAAACTGATTGGCAGCCAGTGGAACTGCTGTAGCAGTGGGGTTGTGTGATCCCTGTAACCAGCCCAGTTCACAATCTGACTGCTGTATTTGGGACCGGCTGAACTTTCCTGACAATGCAGTGGTGCCTCGCTGGACAGTTATCCTGCATGACAGGTTTTTTTTTGCTAGACATTGACTTTTTGCGATTGCTATAGCGATTCGCAAAACAGTGGTTCCTATGGGGGAATTTCGCTGGACAATGTTTGGTCCCTGCTTCACAAACCAATTTTTGCTAGACAACGATTTTGACAGCTTCCTCCGCGCTCGCAAAACAGGTGTTTTCGGGACCTAAGCTTCGCAAGACAGTGATTTAAACAGCTGATTGGCAGTTTGCAAAGCGGCTTTCCTATGGCCGATCTTTACTAGACAACCACGATTCTTCCCCATCGAACACATTAAACAGGTTTCAATAAATTCTAATGGGGAAATGCTTTTCGCTAGACAATGATTTCGCTAAACCGCGATTTCAGTGGAACGGATTATCAACGTCTAGCAAGGCACCACTGTATGCACATCTCTACCCTGGATTAGGGGGAAAAAGGAAATCTACTAATCTGCAAGTTTTACTAATGGCTAATGTGCATCAATGTGTTTTAAGAATTTTTCTGTTCTTCCCCACCTTCTCTTTCCTTTTTTCCTTTTATACCAAAGGAACAGATGTTCTTGTGATATATTTTTTCTTACGCTGTGGAAAACTACAGTTGATACTTAATATAATATTGTTCTTTATAAAAAGAAAAAAATGTGAATAAACTTGTGGTGATGCTCACTAATGTTGTGTAAAGGGAGAGTTTGGTAGTGTGTTTATGCAGATGAAACTAGCCGCATGTGTTTGTTTGACTGCCTGAGTGACATGAATTTGGCACTGTTTTAAGTGGTTTTGCAACTGTGACAAAACCAATGGCATGAGCTAGTCAGGGATTGTTGGCTCTTTAGATGTCTTACAGCTAAGCAAGAATTCTTATGTAATTGGACTGAGTTGGCTGATCTCCAAAGGAAATCTAATTTGAGCAAAGGTCTCCCTCAGGCCAAAGGTAGCACAAAGGACATCACTAGATTGTCTGAGTTTCTGCTCAGTCATATTAGTCATATTTTGAATTGGCTCAAGTGCATGGTAGTATTTATCTAGCATGAATAGTCATCTTGAAATTTTCATAAGGTCTCACCACTGCAGAGGATCTTGTATCCTTTTTACAGGTAGGAACGGTTCATTCATTATTTGTATGACATAGTACCTACTTATGTGTGGTTATGTTCCTTACTGTCCTGATAATATTCTGATATGCAGACTTTGTGGTATGATCATGTCATGGTTCAAGTGCTAATACTGTTAGCATCCAGGGAGGTTCGGTGTTGGAATGGAGAGAAACTGTGGGATGACTTCATGGGCAATTGTCCCACTGTTCCATCCACTGTGGGGATGTGCTGGATTGCTCCTTTTGCTGATGACCAGCCAATGTAAGTGTTTGTGTGAACCAGCCCATCCCCAGAGCATTCCTACCTGCACCCTTCTGGCTCCCTGTCAAAGGCTACTCCTTTTTAAGTGCAGGTAGGATTGTTTTGGTTCATTTCCAACATGTATAATTGCTGAGATTGAATTAAAACAGAGCTTTCTGCTTTAAATTTCCCACCCAATTTCAATTTCCCAGTTTTGTTAAGTTTAATGACAATTGACAAATAAAAAACTTCCTCTGCGCTTCCATGGAGCAGAGGGGCAGAAGCAAATTTGTTACGCCTATTAGGGGAGGACTAATGCTCTGGTCCGTGGGGTCACAAAGAGTTGGACACGACTAAACAACAACAATGCGCTATACCTTTTAGAAAAATATTTTAAAAATATATTAAAGCTTCCTCCCAGAAGGAGGAGGAGATGGGATGGTGGCAAGGAGAGTTTCCCCTTCCCTTTATTTTCTTAAGAAATAGGCTAGTTAAGGTCACTTGAGGTGCATGTGCTATGTGGATTCAAGGATCTTATCAAATGGCATACTGGACCTCTATATGATCTTATTTAGCCCAATCCAGCCCACTCCTGCTGAGCCATCTGGCCATCTGAGTCATACAGTCCTACAAAGTAGTTTCTGCATTTCATGTGACACCATACTAGTGCATCATATGCAACTTTGGGTAGAGTGGGCGGCATATAAATTAAATTAAATAAATAAATAAATAAAAGCTAATGTAGCATCTTTTCTACTTACGATAGATGTGATTTTTGTTCTGATACTGCCAAGGTATACTTAAAAGTGATGGGAAGCTGAAAATATACTGATTGATAGTTCAAATATGATGTGCAGCAGATATATTTATACCTGGTCTTGTGCAGGGGAGGAAGGGAAGCTAAATGGAATCAGCCATTAAGAGGATTGAAAAACTAAATGTTATTCCAGGCAAAACCTTAAGAAAAATAAAAGACAATATTTTTGTCTTCTTTATTTTTTATTTTTCTTTTGGTTTTATATAAGCTGTTTTACAGGGTCACAGCTTGATATTTCTGATGGATTCATAGCTGGTTATCTTATTTAGAAACATACTGTTGATGTGTTTTGGAAAAAAAAGCAGTGCTGGCGTTCCTTGGGTTATCTTGCTTTGACTGGTGCATTGCCTCCTTACCTCCTAATTGCATTTGTGTTTTTTCCCCCCTTTTGTTTCTCTTAGGCCAAGGCTGCAAGCACAAAGAAAGTTTGCTCAGTCTCAGCCAAACAGCCCCAGCACAACTCCAATAAAGATAGTGGAACCTTTATTGCCCCCTCCAGCTACACAGATTTCTGACCTCTCCAAAAGGAAGCCCAAGACAGAAGACTTCCTGACATTTCTCTGCCTTCGAGGTGAGTGTTTTCTCCCCCCACCATGCCAGTCTTGGGGCCATACCTGCCAGAGAGCGGCCCTTCTGTCCTATTTCCTAGACAACCTCCACAGACGACCACAGAAAATCACTCAGGAAGCAAGGTAGCCCTGAGAGAGATTAACAGCAGTGGAAGTGGTAATAGACAGGGGCTGATAATCCTGAGGTTTGGGGTAGTTACACTAAAGTAGAATCAGTGGGTATTTGGTGAGTGAACTCCTGCAGAATTTCCATTGATATAAAACGACCTTCTTTACTCTAGCATAGTAGGTTGCAGCTAGAGTTGGCCCATGTGAAACAATAGAGCTTACAGAGGATCGGACTCACCAAATCCCTGCTGATTCAGTAGTCAGTAGGCTTACTGTAATGGGACTTAACTGTGCAGCAGGGTTTCAGCCAGAGCCTGGAGGTAACTAATTACATTCTCTGTAGCAGAAGTAACTACATTACCTTATCATTCTGACTTAACAAGGGGTCTTTAGCTGTTTGCTGTGTTACTGTAAATTTTCACAGGCTTTAGTACGTTTGTAGGTTGCCTCATTAAATGGCAGAGGACGAATACCATAAGGTTCCAGTGCTGGCTTCTGCTGTGCCTCTCGTTCTGTTGTGAATGCTTGAGGCTGTGTTTTGTACAACAGAGCAGCATACACTAACTTTCACATTTTTACAGAAGCAACCTAATGTACCAATTTCAATTACTTTTGAAAAAAATACAAAGTGAAGAGTTGGTGTTTTAAAAACGTGACTATACAGCTCACTGACAACTTTGAGGTAGGATGCCTTGGAATGATAATGAACTAATTATTATTTTTTTAAAAAAATAACTTTCAAGCTCTTACAATAGGTGATATAGTGAAGTCTGATTTAAATTGGAAGAAAAAAGAGCAGCGGGAAACGAGAGAAAAAAAACAAACCATTAATACTAAAATTATAAAGTCATAAAGAATATTAGTGGTTGTGTAATGAGAAATTTTACTTCTGTAAGAGACTGGGATTGTTGTTGGTTTATATTATGGTATTATCGTGAAATATTGAGTATCTGTGGAAGGTTGTTCTGTTAAGGCATGTTCTCTGCATAATACGGTTCTTATTTTGTCAGTAGGTTTATAGCAAATTGTAACTGTGTATAAAAAATAGAAACATGCTAAAGCATTAAAAAAGCATTTTGCTTTTGCTCTATAATATAGAGACATCCTACAGCACTAAAAAAAGCATTTACTATATTATGACCATTTCATATATTCTCAGTACCATTTTAATGATTTGCTTCTTTCCCACTTCTGATACAGTGTTTCTTTCCCAGCTTTCCGCTGGGAAAGAAATATCATAATAGCCTTCTGATACCACAGGGTTTTCTTCAGCTTCATTCATTTTGGGTACACCTTAAATAGAAACTCATTTCAAAGCAGACTACAGATTTATTGAGGCACTTTTAAAAGGGCTTCTAAAAACAAAGCATAAGGGAATGGATTTGTTTTTATTTACTTTCTGGCCTCATACCCAATTCCACTCTAGTGTTAAAAATTATTTTCTCAAAGATCTGAGTGTTCTAGAGTGGCTCAGTGGCTCACCTTTGTTTCAAACATTGTCCCATGTAAGTCTGTTTTTCCCCACAGTAAAGAACTGTAGAAAAAAAGAGCAATGTCAAGAAATTGCCCATGATAGGTTGGCACCTGAGCAGCAGATCAAATAAGCACCTAGATTACAGTCTTCCCCAGTATGTTGAAACACAGAATTTCTGTTTAAATTATAGTTATTTTGTTGTAAAGTTGCATCATTACATATAAATCAGCATAACCAGATCCCTGTTTCTATATGGGAATGATGCATACATTTCACAAGAAACATTCAGATTTGTCAGTCTAGAAATACACAGTCTTTTCTTTATTTCCTTGATTCAGGGTTTCTGTTTCATGCATTTCTCCACAGTGGATCAGTAGTCTGTCATAGGTAGCAGAAAGAAATTTATATTTGTTAGACTGAAACTATTATGTATTAAAATACTTCAGTAATAATTGGCTAATTGTGCAGCAAAACATGAATGAATGACTTAAAATATTTTTAGCATTTAATACCTCTAGGATATAAGTGAAATGGGGTCTCAGATTCAAGAACTTGTTTAAATGAGGAGGGCAGGCCTGGAACATACAATAACTGGGATACCTCCGACCATATTCAGAGTGACTTGCCTTTTTCAATTAGTCGCAGTCTTCTGGACAATGGGTACAAAACTTTAGGCCACTTTTACTTGCACTAATATAAAATTGATTTTTTTTTTCAAACAAGTGAATCAAATGATATGAATGCTTTCCTTTGTATTGTTCTTTGCAAACACTGAAAAAATAGAGCAGAAGTTCCCAGACTAAGATACCATAATATCCTTTCCTCTAAAATAGTGTTGTCCTCCTCTGTCACGTACAGTTTGTTGTCACTTCTTCGGCCCTTATGCTGTGGTTCAGGCAGAGGCCTGCTTCTCACCAAACAATAGACTTTTGATGGGCTATAACACTTAACCTACAGGTTGGAATTCACATAGCTCTTGTGCATTTAAAATGTGCTTCTAGAAAAGAAAGCTGATAACTTGGGAAACTAAGTCTGAACATTTCAGAAACTTGGGGTTTTCTATGTAAGGGTCATTTTAGTGTTTAGAGGATCTGCCTGAAGGCTCTATCTGAGAAATCGTTTGCCAGTGCAATGCGAACAAGGCTTCTAAAACGGTTAGTGGCTAGAATTGGCAGCATGCTTTGCTGAGAAAGGTATATAGGACTACATCCTCTTTTGTTTCATTTTGTGCATGGAGGATGATTTAGTGAAATTGAATATAGTATGTCATCAGTAGAAGGAATGAGGGTGGAGGTGAGAATTTTCAGATCTGAACCTGCAGGGGCACTAAATCGCTTTTCTTTCTTGGACAGTTGTAATGAGAATGAACATGATGTGAAGTGACTGCAGTTTATAAAGCTACAGAATTTTGTAAGGTTGAGAGTAGTAGTTTTGTGGCAAGGGAGTAAACAAATAGGGAAAAGGCATACAATTTGTCGACCCTTTTCTCATCTAGTCTTTGAGACAAGTTGTGTGAAAAACTGCACACTTTGTATAGCTGTTCTAATACAAAAAGCTATAGAGTTTCAGAAGAATGGGTGCAGGCGCCTGGATGTTTGATGCCTGAAAACCTGTGTGAGTCTTTTTTTTAAAAAAGAGGAAAAGACGCCAAAGTCATAGCCCATTCATGTACATATTTCCCTTTGTATTCAGTGGGAGGCATCTTTGGATTTCTCAGTGTCATTAGTGTTCCAGGATTCTTGGCTTACACCAAATTGAAATCAGCCATTTTCCAAATAGTTGATACGGGGTCCTGACCAATTCTTTCAGTTGGTTCATTTCCTTAAGAGCAATGGTGGGATGTCTTTCGTTAGAGAGGTCCCCCTGACATGTTGAACGTGAAAGCCGTTGCTCCTTATAAGCTTCTAGTAACAGAAAAATAGTTTTTTGTTACCAAAATTCCTCCTTTTTTAATTTGGGGACAGTTGGGGAAGTTACTGAAATGTCCCCAGGGGCCATGCGTAGCTTACAGTTGGTACTTTGCTCACTCATGCCCTTAATAAAGATGAGCTTTGTATTAGCACACAGTTATCTGCTGTTCCCCTTTTTATAATTTGTATTTTGTTTGCACATTGACTGTTACTCTGAAATCTGACATCCAGAAATGAAGGATACATTACTTTTACTATTCAATAGTTTGATCCAGTTGCTTTACAAGAGGATGCTTACTATTCCAATATACCTTAGTTTGACTAAAATAAGAATAAAAATCACAATTTTTGTAGAAGAATCGTTTGGGGCTTTAAAAAATGTTAACATTTTCTGTTATTCTCATTGCTGTTTATCTTTCTGCCCTTTCTGGAGCAGGGAAAAAGAACTGATTCAAAAATGTTCACTTATCTCTGATCTTTCCCCTCATTTCCTTTTGTCTCTCCCCACAAAGAATAAGCAACCTCTAATTTTCTCCCCATTTCTCTCTCACAAAGAATAAACAATTGTCCCATGCTCCACTGCTTTCAAACCGTGGGGGTTGGGGGTAGAGAAGAAATTGGCTGTATATCATAGCCATAATACCCACCTATTCATGGTCCATCAGTGATGGAGGGCCCATGTTTGAAGGACAGTCTGTCTTTCTACTTCTTGCCTGGTATGCAAACTTTAAATTGACCCAGCCAAGCTCTTCCCTGTTTATTGAAGTTTTAGTGCATTCTGTCCTGTGATTACTCCTCAGAAAGCAACATTATATGCTCAGAAAGCAACAGTAAACTACAGACTTAATTCTCTTTTATACTATGGGTCTTCTGTGTTTGTGAGACAAGTATGAAATCAGGTTTTAAATGTGCCAGATTACATTTGTGTTGGCACAAGGCCTGCATGTAAGCAGACATTAGACCTTATATTCTGAGTATGATGGTGAAGGCAAGGAAATGTGTCTAGAATTTTCCACCTATACATAGTCCTTAAATGCCCCCACTCCATTAGTTGAATCTCTAGTCCTGTAGAAATGTAGTGTTTGGCATATGATTACTGTACTAGGCCAGAGTTTAGGCTTACATACCTTGGGACTGACCTTACCCTTAAATCGCTATGAGGTTTTAACTTGTTTTAGTGTTTCTTAAGAGCACAGTTGGATTGTGTTTAAGTGATGCAGTGGTTAAACCGCTGTACTGCAGCCAAAAATGTGCTCACGACCTGGGGTTCAGTCCCAGGAAGCCGTCTGAAAGTGACTCAGCCTTCTATCCTTCCGAGGTCAGTAAAATGAGTACCCCGCTTGCTGAGGGGGCAATGTGTAGCCTGCATAATTAACTTGTAAACCGCCCAGAGAGTGCTTGAAGCACTATGGGGCGGTATATAAGCAGCATGCTTTGCTTTGCTTTATGTAAAGAAAGACAACACAGGAAAATAAAAGTTGTTGGGGTTTTTAAACAATAATTCATTAAGAACAATCAAGTTTTTTTGAGCCTGCAAAGGTCCTTAGATTTGAATAATTTCATCCACAGTTGTAACATACCAGTTTGACTTTTCTCCAGATGAAATATTTAATTGTTTTAACATACATTCTTTTTACTGTTAAACTATAGTCACATACCACCATAAGTGAACCAAGTAAATGTGTGAGAAGAAAAGGGTATCTTTGTCACACTGAATGGCACCTTTAGCTGAGGTGTGGAGAGGGTGCTGTAAGCCATAAATAAAAGAGGCTGAATTTCGAAGATAATCCATCAGACAAAAAACAGCTTTAGCCATTTAACCTGCCTGGTTCATACAGTCATACGCCAGCCCATGCTATTCAAGATTCCAGCTCGAATAGTCACTCTCCTCTGTCCCCGCTCATGGATTTTTAAAACATGAGGCACATTTAAAAAAAAGAAACAACAGTTAAGTTTCACATGCTAAACTTCAGTTTGCCATGCTGCCGTTCAGAGTATAAGCAGCAAAGACAGGAAAGCAATGCAATATTCCTATAACTCAAAATGTTCTTGTCACTTCCAGAGAGCCCTCACTCTATAGCACTCAAAGACTGTGTTTTAATTTAGATTAGTTTTTCTGTGCAATCTAATGATACTTATTTACTTGACTTGTTGTTAGGTTCTCCTGCCCTGCCCAGCAACATGGTATATTTTGGAAGCTCTCAAGATGAGGAGGACGAAGAGGAAGAAGAAGAGGAAGAAGCAGAGGACACAAAGGTGGCCACAAATAATGCTTCTTCATCATGCCAGTCGACCCCCAGGAAAGGGAAAACACAGAAGCAAGTTCCTAATGGGCATGGTAGGTCCTTGAATACCAAACAAAACCGAAAACCCAACCTTGACTGTATTGAGTTAAGCTGGAAGACAATGGTTCTTACTAATTCTTGTAAAATGAATTAGAAATGTTAGTACAGCCTTCTGCAAGCTGGTACCTTTCACAGCTATGCAACTTGTTGGCTAGGAGTTTTCCAACATATCAGACAAGGTGGGGGGCTCCACTTTCAGGAAAGGCTGTGCTAACATCTTCTAGCTGTTTCTTACTCTTAGCAAGTGGCTTCTGACTGTCTCAGGAGATCAGTGCAAATGTTGGTCTTTTTAAAGGCTTTGCTTATTCTTTCACACTCAGAACATATTTTTGCCGTTTCTGTAAGTCTCTCTCCCCCCCTCCCCCATCTCTGTTGAAAATAAAATGACAGTGTGAAGGCAGTAGCAGCAACATATGCACACTGTAAATAGTATTATTTTTATTTCTGATCCGAGATGCTGTTTTCCCAGTTGCTAGGTTAATACATTATCACCGTCACTAATGCAGCATATTTTTTGTTCCTCTAGATCACATCAATTATTTTCTTGCAAATCAGCAGAGCTACCTTAGTTACGACATATTTTCTTCATGTGGCCATCATGTCATATCCAAATAAATTGATCAACGACTTGTCAGTGGGGCTTGAAAAATGTGTTCAGCACAGAGCAGCTTGATGCCCTGAGCTCTAAGATCTAGAATGAAAAAATACCTGGGCTACCATACCCCCACCAAAGTAATACATATTCTATTGACATTGGCAGCACCTTCACAGTAAATCAGTTCCGCATTCTTTCCCTGGGATTCAGTGATAAATTCACTTGCCTTTTACACTCTGTTCTTACTTTGTTGGGTTCTAAAGGAGATGCCTGGTCAGCTTATTTTGGCAGAGGGGAATGTTACTTCTCACAGTTCATTTTGCATGGAGGAAAAGACACCTGCTGTAGTTGTTTCTTAGTTTTTTGGCTCTCTGTTCTGCTTCTGTTGACTGAAATAATGAAAGTGAGAGAGACATGCTTTAGCTTTTCCCTGAAGTCCCAGTTCAATCCTGCAAAACAGTTTTTCTTTCTGGAGAACTGGTAATA
The DNA here is from genome assembly GCF_051106095.1 of Pogona vitticeps. Classification (NCBI taxonomy): domain Eukaryota; kingdom Metazoa; phylum Chordata; class Lepidosauria; order Squamata; family Agamidae; genus Pogona; species Pogona vitticeps. Next base: position 164,034,870 of record NC_135786.1, on the reverse strand, counting down.
AAGAACTACCTTTTCCATATATTCTGATGCTTCCGGGAAGCAAACTCCCCACCATCTCACTGGAAACACAAAAATCCAATATGTTTTATAATAGAATTGTTACATAATAACTGTCCCATAATTGCAGCTGTCTTATTTGTAAAGAGTGGATAGTGGCTTCTATAAAGTGCCTTATATATATAACTGGTGAATTATAGAGGCATTTTTGAGAATTCTGGCACTTCTAACTTTTTCACAAAGAAATATGCCAAAAATTCATTGTGGCGGCCATCCAGCTAAAAAGGAGAGAAACTAATCAACTTTAAAAATGTAGGGTTTGAAAGACTGAAGGCAGAGTTGATATAGATTACAACAAGGGTAGAACCCAAATGGAAGATGTGATAATTTAGTGGTTAAGCTGTTTTCTGAGATAATGATATGGTGACTGTGTTACGAACATGGTAGAGCTGGGTTATTCTTAAATAATTGCTTAATGATATTGCCTCATAGCAGTTCACCAATTAATTATTTGGCAGAATCCTGGGCAATGATAGCATTGGGGCTCTCTTTGTTTGTTTTTAATCCTAAAAGCACAAAAGGACAGGATAGACAACATAAACCCAAGCTATTTAAAGCTTTTATTCTGAAGGTACATCATAGTACATTAGCTTTAAAAAGAGATACTTTAAGCAAATAATAGCCAGAATCCTATACAGTATTGGATTTATGTTGGCATAAATGCATAAGCATAATTGTGTAAATTACCGTAGCAAATTTCCACTAAATGAGTTGCCACTTACATTCCTAGTCACACAACTAGGAACACAAACATTATTAGACATTATTAATGAACAGCAGTTCATCACTGTACTTACACAGTTGCACTTACACTGATGTAAATCCACAGTAGAATTCTAGCTAATGATAAAAATTTTATTTAAATAACAATAAATGTGAACTACTTCAATATCTGCCTTCCTTCCTACCTTTCCTTGGAAGGACACTCGTTGCGGATTTTGCATATACTTCTTGTTTGTGGATGCTGCCATTGTTGCTGCTGGTGCTGGTCTTGGCGTGGTCACTGCATCCTGTTGAGCAAGCCTCTGTTGTAAGACTTATGACTCCATGTCATCATGACTGCAATCTTTGGCCAGGCCTCTCTGCGGTTGTGACACCTTGTTCTATGGTAGGGCTGTCTGGAAAAGCGTAGTCACCTGTATATTGGACTTGAGATTGTTTTCGCACCCCCTAAAACTTTCCTCCTTTTTATATCTTCTTAAAATGTTTAGCAACTTTACCTCCTTCTGTTGCACACTATAAAAGCAAAAGTCACTGAAAAGGGGTTTCAGCCTCTTGTGTGTAGCTTGATTTGTTCATGACAACAACGGTGCTGTGGTTGAAAAGGGATCTGGGTCCTGGAATGGAAACTTGAAAGCATGTGTATTCTCAACTACCTTTTTTGCTCTTGCCCTTACGTTGTTACTTGTTCAAGTATTTCTCATTCTGTTCCGCATACGATGCAAAATGTAGCAATATACAGTATTCTTGGTATCTCACTATTCCTGACTTTTATTATTTATCTGGTTTGTCTCAAATTTGGGATTCAAGGGAGCTCACTGGATTAACCAAAGAAATACAGATTAAAAAAAAAAAACAGAAAGTTAAAAGCAACTGAAAAGCTGACTGGCTTTAAAAAAAAAGTTTCAGCATTGAAAGCTCTTTTCTCATTTGCCTATCATTTACCAAAACCTTGACTGAATAAAATGTTTTTTGGTTAGCACCTTGAAGGACAGAAAGGAGGGAGTGAACGTAGTACCCACTGAGAGAGCCCCCTCTTGTGTCCCTGCCAAACATGCTGGAGCCTGGCAGGAACAAGGGAAGAGCCCAGGACCTGAGCATTATCGTATGAGAAAATATGATCCTTCAGATAGCTTGGGCCTGAGTCATTCGGGGATTCGTGAATCTCAACCAGCATTTGGACTTTGGCCCAGAAGCAGGCTGGTAGCCACTGGAGATTTTGTTATAAGAGAGTTATGCACCCGATAACCAGCCCTGGTAAACATTGTGGCTGCAGAATTTTGGAGTCACTGAAGTGTCTGAACACTTTTTGAAATATAGATCCCTGACATAACCCATTTGAGACATAGATGTGGGACAATCATCTGTCTAGCCATCTCATATCCTGCTTTGATATTGTTCTTCTGTTTTCTTTGTATCAAGTTAAATGTGTTATTTCATAGCTACAGCTCTCTCCCACCTCTGGTTTCTAAAAGAAGGCTGAGTCAAACCAAACTGAACGGGAATTAATGTTTACTTCACTGCCTTCTTTCTTTTTGCATGTATCTCATGAATTGTTCGCATTTCTTTTTCCAGTCTTCAATGGATCTAGCAAATCAACGAAAGAGAGAGAACCTGTCCAGAAACACAAAATCAAAGAGGCAACGCCAGCAAAGGAGAGAAACAGTGAACACAGGTCTGAGAGTCGGAAAGATCAAGCTGCTGCTAATCATCATTCTGCATCTAATGCAGGCATCTCCACAAAAGGGCTCACTGCGAACAACCACCACACCCTTCATCGATCGGCTCAGGACTTAAGGAAGCAGGTAGTGTATGGTACACCAGTTGGGGCACACTTGCTTGAGCTCATTGTAGTAAGATGCTTGATTTATTAATTTTCTCCCCTTTGCACTCAGGAAATATTCTTAGCCTTTAAAAAAGGATCATATGAAGGAAATAGGGGTGGCTTGCTGTGAGCAGATGAACAAGTGAGAGAAACTTTGCACAGATTGAGAGTTATTTCTAGAAGTTTATTATCTTGTATCAGTTGCACAACAGTTCTGCCTTATATTGAAGCTGAGACTTTTAAAGTTAACATGGATGGATTTGTCTTTTTTTGTGGCATTGTGATAGCTCAGTCTTGGAAAAATTCCAACAAATCCTGGCTCTCTTTAGGATAGTTCCCCCCTTCAAACACATGTAAGCTATTATGAAAGGAAAACTCAGCCATGATAAATATGTTACTTGAATTACACCTTCAGTTCACAGCAAAAAGGAATTGAGGGGTGTTGTTAATAATCATGTCTTTTATTAGTTATTTTGGATTTGCTGAGAATGTTCTGCAGAAGAGCTCTGTGCTAAATTTCAGCAAATTGATGAGCACCTGAGAACTAAACTAAGGAATCTGTATCTACATGATGTCCTCTCCTGCCTTTTGTTCCTCTCTAACATCAACTAATTTGTCTTTCTCTCTGTGGTAATGATTCTTAGATATAGTGCCAGAAATTTCTAGGGCCTCAGTCAAACAACAGAGCCTAAAGCAAGGCTTTGTTTGACTGATGTTTGTTCAGCTGGATAAAGCTTGGAAAGACCTGAGTGCTTTTGGCTGTTTGCCTACTGGCACTCCTTGAGGTAACCTCTTTGTCCATATTTAGCAATCAGGTCAGGGGCTCCAAGCTGTTATATGCCAATATGCACCGATTTTGTTTAGTTCTGTATGAGTTTTGAGTTCACATAGCCTTTCCTAAGGCTCAAGAGCAGAAGAGGTAACTGAGAGGGACTTATACATCAGGTTGAGATGATATTTCTCAACTTCATAAATCATGGTTAACGAAGCTGGAATTAATCAGTCCTTCCATTCTGTTTATGCCCCTCTTCCACATGTTCATTTTGTCACTTCATTTTTGGTTTAAGTTAAGCCAGAGCGTCCTGGTATGTCAAAACCACAGAATTTTAGTTTAATGTCTAAATAGGCCAAGATAATTAGGCCAGAATCAGATTTGTTGCTTACCTAATGTTGTGTTAAACAAACACTAAGCTAAGCCTCTGCAATCCAGACATCATTGGAAACTCTAGTTTACTGTGTGTTCTGTGCTGTTAAATTGGAACCAATTTACAGCTACCCTAATAGAGCTTCCAAGGTAAGTGAAATGTTTGAGTGGTTTTACCAGTTCCACTCCATCAGCCAGTTTCCGCGGCTAAGCAGAGATTCAAACCCAGTTTTCCAGAGTCCATCACTCTGTCCACTGAACTACACTGGCAATCTCAGTCAAGTGCTGTCAAGTCGATTCTGACTGATGGCAACTCTTTTTAGGGTTTTTTCAGGTAGCGAGTACCGAATAGTGGTTTACCATTCCCTTCTTCTGGGGAACTGTGCAGCATGCCCAAGGCCACACAGGCTAGCTCTACTTGCAGGCAGCGCAGTGCGGAATCAGACTCCCAACCTCTGGCTCCGCAGCCACATGCCTAAACCACTGAGCAATCCAGTCAGCTCACTAGAAGCCACTAATAACGCATTAAAGTGATCACACGTGTGGAGGAAGCGAAGGGAAAGAGTGGAATACTCATAGTTTATTAAACCAAGAAATATCATCCAAACCTAGCCAGAACAGCCATATATGACTGTGCATTTTTTAAAATTTTTATTTACTTTTTATTTATTTTTTTGCTGTGATTATGTGAACAGGTTGCTGAATATGTAGAGAAGAATCTCAGCATGAATTGTACAGTGGCTCAGAGATCCCTCATGCTCCATTTATTTGGTCTAGGAAAGATGAGAATTAGATTGCACAAAAAATGTGACAAAACACAGACTTCTGCTCCATTTTAAAAAAAGAAGAGTAGTGATAGGGCCAACATTGCGAGGCAGAGAGAGGACTGAAGCGGTACCTTTTTTGTTCTGAAAGCCTTTGTTTAGCCATTTTGTGGAAATATAAAACATGTCTATCTTGAGAACAGAGCTTGAAACATTTAATCTTTGGTATTTTTGGATAGCAATTGAAAAGTATATATCTACACATTTTAGGCAGGTGCTTTTTTCAAGGCAGAGAGAGGAAGATAAGATATTTGTAATAGTAGGAAGGAAATAAATTACGTGTAAAACAAGGAAAAATGGTCTTCTCACACTGGCATTGGTTTTTGAGAAGTCCCCGTGAAAAGCTTTTGGTGATAAAGCATTTGTAACAACATAACTGCTTTTTTTGGAATTTTTTTCAAAAGGCTTCTTGTACTTTCGTTTCCAAATAAGAATATCAGAAATCACTAAACATCTATGCATACTACTCACAAATGAAACAATTTCACTAGGAGAGCTGTGACTGTGGGGACACATTACACAAAGGCCTTTTCAAGAATCAGTCAAGTTTGGTTAAGTGTTCCTTCCTTAACAGGGGTGAAACCTAAATTCTTGAATTAACTCCAGTTATCACTCCTATATGATCAATTCATTGTAGGTTTGAATTTCTGTAATACTAAGGCATGGTCTTCATTTTAAGTAATTTTCAAAGAGGGAGCCAGCGTACACTGTTTCAGGGTACGGGGAGAAATGGAATCCTGCAGCTTTTGGAATAAGAGATTCTGTTAAGTCTTAAGACTGCCACAAGACTCCTTTTCTCAACATAAGGTAGATGTGGAGAAATTTACAGTTTATGCTTAGATCACACATTATATTTCTTCTTTCAGAATTAATGCCAAATTACTAGTTTTGACCAGAAAGTTGGGGGGGGGGATTATTTTTTATCTTGAGTCTTAGCTTCAGATCCTGTCTTGTATTTCTGTACACAGTGTCTTCCCTGTTTTGTCAAGCTACATGTTCCTCTCTCCTTCTGTGGTGTATGTTTCCTGTTGCTTGCATTATTTCTCTCCCTTGCTCTGTCACCCCCTCCTCAATCCCTCGTTGGGGGACTGAGAGGAAATGCAATCTAACTCAGTGAGGCCCACCACTGGATGTGTAAATTAAGACCAAAAAGGTCCCCTACCCTGACTCTGAACAAATCCCTTTGACTTCAAATATTTTTTTAGAAAAGAAAAGAAAATTAAAATTCCATGTGGTTAGCATATTGTTTTATTATGATGATCAAAATGTCTGAATCTGAGCATGGTTCTGGGGGAAAAGTAAAAGAGAGTAATTGTAATGTGTTATGGGGGATTGGTGGTGATGGGTTTTTTTTTAACTGATTAGCTTATGCAGTGTAACACGTGATGAACTCTAATGATCTATCACTGTTACTTATTTTTACAATTAAATTGACTTCTTTTTTATGCGCTCAGTGTAAGCACTGTCTCGGGATGGAGTTCTGCTCTAGAAGCTCTATGGCGATCCTGCGCAGCTGGCAGTGCAGCCATTTTATTAGGCTGGCTCACAAAGGTTGTGTGTTTTTGGTTAATGGGGGGAGACATGCCAACAGTAGAAAGGTAAGACACGGTCTACTGCAATTTCTTTTGCTTCTTCAGTGCTGGTTATGCTGCAGGCTCTTCTAAGGTAATAATAATCAAAAGAGAGAGTTTCTTAACACTGGAAAATCTAGAATCTATTTAATATGACTGGATACAATTTAAAAAAAAAAAACTGAAAATTTTCTGGCTGGAAGAGGTTTCTTGCAACCTAATGTACACTGGAAAATGGTCTTTATGGCTTTTGTGTATCATATCTGAAACATAACAGGTTCTTCCTGTTGATATGATATACAAGAAGCTTCTTTCTGGATAACCTTGATGGTTTTCATTGTGAGCAGACTTGGAGAAGCTATCAGAAGCAAAGATTGATCCAGTAATTTAACTTTCTAGTTCTTGCCTTTCTGTTGAAAAACTTTCTGTGTAGGATTAGAACTGGAAAGAATACATAAATCATTTCCAAGTACTGATAGGTGCTGTTTTAGAACATTTGAAGAAGTGTATTTACAAGGCATATGTACCCATGCAGTGTTATAGCTGGCTCAGAAGGATCTAGGTGGAGGTATTATAGTTATGGTAGCTTGCAGTTTCTGAAAGTCCCCATACAATACGAGAAGTTTCTATCTTGGCAGTTTTTATTCAGTTTCAAAGCTGTCCAAGAATTAGAGGTGTCTAATCAGAGAAAGAGAGAGTCTTGGCTGTATAATTTTGAATCTGTGTAATTTGTATCTATCTGGAAGATTTTTCTGTGGTTACACTGCAGCACCTTTTGTCCCATACGAGATAAAATAGAAGTACATACAGTGGTGCCTCGACTTATGAATTTAATCCGTTCCGGAAGATGGTCGTAACTCGAAATGGTCATAAGTCGAAGCACCATTTCCCATTGAAGTGCATTGAAATGCAATTAATCAGTTCTGGCTGAAGAAAAAAATCACCAGAAAACAAAACAAAACACTGCAAGACTGATCGGAAACCGATTAATCCATTCCGGACGAAAGGGGGAAAAGAAAAGAAAAGCAAGCCAAGCGTGCAAGACACATCGGAAATGGGGGAAAAGCAAAGCAGAAAGCAAGCAAAGCATGCAAGACACATCGGAAATGGGGAAAAAGCAGAAAGCAAGTGAAGCATGCAAGATACATCGGAAATGGGGGGGGGACCCAAAAAGCAAACAACCCCCCCAAGACCCATCATAAATGGGGAAAAATACGAAAAATCCCCAAAAACCCATCACAGCACAGAAACATAACCATTCCAGCCCAAAACCATGCTGCAAAACCCACCCAGAACAGTTTTTTAAATTCAGAAAGCAGCACCTTACCTTACCAGGCAGTCCGAAGCCTTCTCCAATCGAACTTGCTCTAACCATTTGGGTGAAAGAGCTACAAAGAAGCAGCCTCTTTGCCTACCAGTGGTTAGCAATTTGAATTTCCTGCCTTTTTCCCTGCCTTTTTTATCATAACTTGAAGCTCTGGCCACAAGTCGAAGCAAAATTTTGTGGCGGAGCTGGTCGTAACTCAAAATGGTTGTAAGTTGAGACGTTCATAAGTTGAGGCACCACTGTATTTTGTGTGTGTTTCTGGTTTTATTTTGTTGTTTTATTTTTAAGGAACAAAAATCTATCTCTTCAGTAATGTTTTTGGGAGCTTTGTAGGGAACTCTGCTAAAATGCTTCTTTTCTTAACGTCTCCTGTCTCTGTTACACTGTATTTCACATGTGGTTTTCACTCTTATATTTACTTACATGTATTTGTTCATGTTTCCAGATCGACTGCTTCTAGTAGTACCAGTCAGAAGACATTGTGCAAATATTCTGTTTTCTTCCTCCTTTATTACATTTTTGGCTTTTAAAAAAATTAAATGTGGTGGTCAGAAAAATGCAGAAGCTGCAGTGGGAAAACAAAGGAAGGTACAAGCAGAAGATTGTAGCCTCATCCCTATACAATTCCATTAAGTAAGCAGGCCAGTGGCAGAAAAAAAAGTCATATCTGGACGATCTTGTCTCTTCAAGACTCTTGCAGTTTAATATGACCTTTGCCTGTCTTACATGTCTGACATTGTTCTGGCCTTACCTTTCTCTCTGGTCCTGTTAAGGAGGAGAATGTGGAGTAGCTGTGCATTTTCTTTTGCTTAGCAATGCCAAAAGCCTTCCATCTGGAAGCAGCCAAAAGTAACTGCTTTCCTCCTTCAAGTCTTTCCTTGAGACCCCTATTTCTTGCAATTTCTGAGCCAGACTAGCTATACTTCCAGTGCTTTTTAATTCATTGCCCCTTCTTTCCTCACCTTTGCCTTCAACATCTACAGTGGGGTCTCTACTTAAGAACGTCCCTACTTAAGAACAATCCAACTTAAGAACAGCTCCATTTGCTAAATTTTGCTTCTACTTGAGAACAGAAATCCAAGATAAGAACAGGAAAAAAAAACCTTTCCTGCTCTTTTTTTAACCTTAGGCCATCTTAGGTTAAAAAAAAATTCTCCCCCTAGTGGTAGAGTACGTATTAACCAGCTTTGCATTAGTTCCTATGGGAACTAATGCTTCAATGTACAAGCGCACCTCTACATAACAAAAAAACAGCCTGTGATTGGGTCCTTTTTCTGAGGGGGGCGGACCAAGGGATTCGGCGGGAATAATCGCAGGAGTCGATGTAACAGTCAAAAACGGGTTGGTTTTATTAACTTTTTCATCAAGTAACTCTGGACCAAACGGGTCCGGCAACTCTTCATTCGTCAACAAGTTATATTTCTTAGGTTTTACCCCAGGCATTACATCTTTGGTTCTCACTGTTTCTTCCCCCCAAAACGAGTGATTGCGTTCGAGCTCGCGACCGACGCAGTCAGAACTGAGCAGGAAGTCCTGCAACAAGGATGGACCACTACAGACCCCTCCAGCCTGGGTAGGAAAGGGCTGGCTCCACCAAGGGTTTCTCTGTCCATCATTGGGCGAGAAGCCGAACCCACTCCCGGTCTCCATCCCCTTGGGAACTCACAGGCTCCGGCTTTGCTTATTTCTTTCGGTAGAGGCAACAGGCCATCTTCCTTCATTAAATTCGGGAAATTCTTTACTAGTGTTGCAATTTTCTCCCTCTCTGCTCCCGTCTCTCTCGTTTGCGTACTCTTCTCTTCCTTTTCCCCTTCTGCCCCTCTCTCTCTCCTCTCCTCCTTTATAACCTCATCCCATCTCCAGTCTCCCGACTCCTCCCCCCAGTCTCTTGTCCTCTCCGCTAGGAACACCTCTATAGCTTTATTAGCGCCCCCTTCTTCATCGTCTAGTTTGATCAATTCGCCCACAGCGCATCCTTCACTTCCTTCTTCTTTAGATGTCTGTGAGGACGGCTCACTTTCCTTCCTTCGCTCACACAGCCAGAACGGATTAATTGGTTTTCAGTCCATTCCTATGGGAAATTTTGCTTCAACTTAAGAACTTTTCAACTTAAGAACACCATTCCAAAACAGAATAAGTTCTTAAGTAGAGGTTCCACTGTAGTTTCTATGGACGGAAAAGAGCAGATACGGATTAAATGGTTTTCAATGCATTCCTATGGGAAATGCAGATTCAACATAAGAACTTTTCAACTTGAGAACCACCTTCCAATACGGATTAAGTTCTTAAGTAAAGACCCCACTGTATCTGTTTATTCTCATATATGTCCCTTAGAAGTAATACAAAACTGGAAGAAGTTAGATTTTTAGACTAAGCTCCAAGCCAGCATGGCAGATGCTGAATGTTCGTTTCATCAATACTTTAGGAACTCTACTCTTAAGTGTTAAATTTGTTTATAGATATCTCTTTTTTAAATTGTGGTGTGTGTGTGTGTGCATGTTCCTAAAATCCCTTTATCTGAATTTTGTGCAAATTTGTCTTCTCCAACTGCTGAAGCCCTGTGAAAGGCAACTGCTTTTTCAGTGACTATTGTTTTAGCTGCAGGTGGTTGAATTCAGGGAGAAAGATTTGGACATGGGGTGTGTAGAGATGTGGGCAGGACTGATAGTGTATTTTTTTAGAAACGTAAGTCTTGTGAGCTTGGATTTGTTTGTTTTCATTTCCGGTACTGGTTGTTGTGAGGTAAAATTTGCCTGTTCCTTCAATATCTCATTCTGAACCTCAAGTGATACCATCTCTGGGGAATATGGACAGCTGCTTATAATGGGAAAATGATTTGTTTGTGAAAGATAGCTATACTAAGGTGTTTGTGCTAACCAGGTACCGTATTTTTCACTCCATAAGACGCACCTTTCCATAAGACACACCAATTTTTTAGGAGAAGAAAACAGGAAAATATAATCTGTTTTCTTCGCTCCATAAGACACACAGACTTTCCACCCCCCTGTTTTGTGGGGGGGGAAGTGCGTCTTATGGTGCGAAAAATACGGTGTGTCTCGTATCATACTATGAAACCTTAGCCCTATTTGGACATTAAGCAAAAAAAAAAAAGGTAAAATAATATATGCAGTATAGAAAATGCTTCATATTTTTCTCTGTCTAACACTACATTCTTCACATAAGGTTGGAAGAGAAGAAGACTATCTGTGAAGGCTCACCATGTTATCTAGAACACTGACTTTCCAGCATTCTGGATCATGTGGAGAGTTGCAATGGATAGAGCAAAGGCTTCTCTTCACAGAGTTTATTTTAATGAGAGAATAGTGATGGATCTGCTATCAGAGGGGCCAAAGGCAAAGTCTTGCCTCTTCTGGCACATTTATTGTATCTGCCTTTTCTACTGCCTGAATAGGGCCTCAACACATCTGGCATAAAGGGTATATGTATAGGACATTCATTTTGATAGCTCATGCAGTAACAGCTAGTAGGGGAATATGCAAAATGGTATATACGTTGGGGACCAAGTGAGATAATGAAGTGTTGCAAAATGGTATCAGTTGAAAAATCCCCCTGTTTTGGTCTGGTATCCTCTCTCCTCTACGTGTTTAAATTTTGCTAAATGTGTTGTGTGTGTGTTTTAACAAGTATCTCATCATATGCATGTATTTGATGTGAAACAAACTGCATTCAAGGAGTAGTTTGAAAGCATGGCTTAAGCACTGCTACCATTAACTAGTAATTCAAGATTTAATGTGGTAATGTGTGTGCTGAAAAGTATTATTGTATACAGTCCATTTATTTATCTTGATTATTCTGTGTTGTCACATCTATATCTAGGTTGTTCTGTGTGTTTTTAATTTGCTGCCTATTGTGTAAAACAGCATGTTTGCTTCTTTTGTTGTCCACATGTACAAAATCGCTGCTTGCTTCATCACATAATGTATGTTAAAAAAACTGCTTTACTTTAATGTGAGCTTTCATGGACAAGTCCACTTCCTCAGCCGTGAAAGCGCACATTAAAATATAGCATTTAATTTTTAAGGTGCCACGTAACTTTTGTCTTCTACATTTTTTTTATTTTTCTTTAATTTTTGCCTAATATGCTAGCACAGACTTAACATAGCTATTTCTTCTAAAATTAAATGTTCTTGTGACTTTGCAGTATTAAACTCTCAGGCAGGTGCAAAAGATTAACAGAACAGAGGCAGCCCTTCTGAGAAAACGTCATGCTGGAGAAAATTAAGTCATTTGCTAGGTTCTAAAAGATCATTGTCCATATGTCCAGTCTGAGTAATGAACTTTCAGATTTTCTTCACAGAAACTTACAAAGCTTGAGTTACACACATAGGTAACACACTCACTTGCTACCAAGTACTTTTGCTCTAGGTAACCATTTGGGATTGATTTCCCATTAAACAGTAGCAGCATATTCCAAAGGGAAAAAAGTGAAATGTTTGGTTAAGGTTGCAGATTACTCCTCCATCACATGGGGTAGGGTTAAATTCGAAAGATGTAGCTTCTTAGTACAAGAAGGTGAGTAAAGCTGTATCTGCGGCCCACCTTACCACCACTGGAGCCCTTAGACCCTAGGGACTTGGGGTGTCAGAGTTAAAGGTATAGGAATGCTTTTCATGGCTCTGACAGATTCACAAAAAGGCACCAACATGTCCTCAAATGCTAATTATTATTCTTATTTATTTATTTAAAATATTTACCTCACCTTTCTCCGCAAAAGGATCCAGAAGTATATTTTTCGCATGCTTCACATTCAGCTACATACTCTGATGACCAAATAATCATAACTGGGGAAAATACGTTGTATTGACTGGTATTGTGCTGTGCTCCTTTTTGGAGTGCCTGTTTGTTTCCCTTTAACAGCGGTTGTGCTGTTAAACAGCATAGTATTGGAATAGCAAACTGCTAGCACATGCTTGTCTTCAAGATAGGTTGGGAATTAAATATTAGGTTGACTTGCATAAATACACATACGTACACAGAGAGAGAGAGAGACAGACCTAGACCCGGGTGCACATGCACACATCTGTAGAGATGATTGTTTAGGAGGGCATTAAGTAGGAAAAGATAATAGGCATCTCTGCCTTGTGCTGTAGTCTTAGTCCTCTACCATACAACATAAAGCATAAATGTCACAGACACTATTTCCTATTTGCCATTTTTAACCTGCATAATGCAAAGTGAATAAGATACCCTTGTTCTCCCTGAAATAAGTATTCTTGCCTTGCCTTTCACAAAACTAGATGGCTTTTGCTTATATTGGTCAAGCACTGAAGAGATCGTGTAGTTAAGCAATATTGAGAAAAACTCAGCAAAAAATCATTCTTGTTGTAAACAGTAACTCTTGTTAGCCATGTATTAAGCCCTGTTCAGTCACTTTCAACAGTCATTAACTGCCACTGATTTTTTTTTCATGGCTCATGCTTATTGAATAAAGGAAAACTGCCTAGATATCAAACTTAATGAGAATAGTATTAATAACACCTGCACATACCATAACTATTAAGCAAATATTTATTAGATAGTTCCTGCCTCCCAACAATGAGATTATTCTAGAAACTGGATCCTTCAGAGCCAGGATAATCTCTTGGGTGCATATTGGGGAAATATCTAAGACAACAAGACCAGTTCTGGTCTGGAATAGGGAAATTATTTCCAAACAGATTTTTGGAATCTGGATCCTTCCAGTTGTTATATATCTTGCTGCTACCTCCCAATGCCCTTATCTTTTTGCATCACTGTTATATTAGGATTGGCCAAGTGTGGCTTGGTATTTGTTTTTGTTTTTTTTTGGGGGGGAGGCCATTTTGAAGTAGTCCAACAGCAGCAAGATTGCTCTCAGGCCCAGCAACAATGGGAGACTCCCCCAGCCCTGCATAACCCAGTATAGAGAAGTGGAATAGATGTACGGCCTTGTTCAGGCTAGATCATGTCAGATGACTAATGGGTACATATATAAGCTTTCGAGAAGGCATTTTGTGCTTTCTTCATTTTAAAAAATGGCTTATTCTCATCCCCGAGTGAAAGCTTGGACTTTGAGACAGCATATAGAGCTATATACCGTAACCTAATACAGATATATTATGACTTAACATGGATGATGGGCTACAAGTTCTGGGTTTGGTTTTTTTCTCTCTCTCTTGAAGTAATTTTAGAGGACTGTGGCCTGCAAAGCTTCAGGTGAATTTTTAATTAATTGACATTTCTGTTTTTTCTCTTCTTCCTCCTGCTTTGGGGCACTTCTGGCCTCTGCAGGTTTCAAAGGTCAATGGTATCACTCGATTGTCATCTCTGAGTGCAAACACAGCCAGTGTCAAAAAGATGAGAGAAGTCAGACCTTCACCGTCCAAAACTGTGAAGTACACTGCAACAGTGACAAAGGGAACTGTCACATACACCAAAGCCAAGAAAGAACTGGTCAAGGAAACCAAACTAAATCACCACAAACCCAGTTCAGCTGTCAACCATACAATCTCAGGGAAAATGGAAAGTAGCAATGCAAAAACCCGCAAACAGGTGCTATCCCTTGGAACGGCTAAGTCCAACAATACCGCTGTTAATGGCGTCAAAGTCAATGGCAAGTGGAACCAAAAGACATGCACTAAGGAGGTCGGGAGGCAGTTGAGGGAGGGGCTGCGCAATTCAAAAAGGAGGCTGGAAGAGGCAAACCACATAGACAAAACCCAGTCGCCAAGCAAGAAGATAAAAGCAGCAGCCAGCATGGCTGAAGCCCCGAGTAGAAAGGCACCCCCCATGGAGAAACCTTTGCTGAATGGCCATGTGAAAAAGCCTGGGAGTCAGGAAGTGCCACAGAAAAGTCTGGAAAGAAACAGGCCGAAGAGAGCTGCTGCTGGGAAGAACACGCCAGGGAAACAAGCACATAGCAAAACTGAAAATGCCTCCTGTGAAAATAATTATTCTACCTCTCAAACTGAGTCCTTGCACAAGCCACATGACTCAACGGGGAAGCACGACAAGGGTAGCATCAAGCCTGGGGGGCCCACGATGGAGGAGATTCCTATCCTCAGACCTTCCCCAAAGGAGTTCCATGACCCGTTGATATACATTGAATCGATCCGTACTCAGGTTGAGAAGTATGGGATGTGCAGGGTGATTCCTCCTCCCGACTGGAGACCTGAGTGCAAGCTGAATGAAGAAATGCGGTTTGTGACCCAGATTCAGCACATTCATAAGCTGGGCAGGCGCTGGGGCCCCAATGTGCAGCGGCTGGCCTGTATCAAGAAGCACCTCAAATCTCAGGGCATTACTATGGATGAGCTTCCACTCATAGGTGAGTGCTTTTGGCTTTCATAACCTCTTTTGCAGTGTGTAGCAGATGGGTATTTTGAATACTTGCTTGGATTGAGGTTGACTTGATACCCTATGAAAATGACAGGGCATTGCCTCCTCTGCCAGGTGCAGTGCAGGTGGGTTCAGGGATGTTTCTGTAGGCACATTGATCCTTCACTGTTCATGTAGAGCAGTTTCCCCCGAAGTCTCCTACGCCAAAGAGGCATGTGTACTCAGGTTTCAAGGTTAAAATTAAAGGGATGATCAGCCATATATTTATTGAACATACATTTGATCTTCATTGGACTAGGATTTTTAGGGGTTTTCCAATAGCACAGAATTCTTCAAACAGTGAACTGCTTTGTTGTTGTATCTCTTCCCTCACATTCTGTTTTCTTTAAATGTTCCTTCTGTTCCACCAGTCATCTCTGAATTGGTTTCATAGACGAATGGCTGAAATCACAAATGTTCAACGATCTACAGACATCTGTCACTTTTAGAATAGTGAGCAGTAACACGTACATTGTTGCGAAATGGAGGTTTAATTTGCTGTGCTTCTTTGCTTTTTAAGCAAATTGGTTGGTTTTCTGATCTACCAACCATCAGATATGACACAAGTGACAGTATCTTTTAAAAAGCCACATCATATTTGGTAAAACAATAATTTCATTAAAAGCCCTCTTTTACTTTGGAAGCAGACGGTATCTCTCTCTCTCTCGCTCTCTCTCATGTTAAAGGAATTTAAAATATAATAAATTTCCTTGAGCTGCTCTTAAAAGTAGCAAGCTTTTATCAGATGGAGCTGTGAGTTTTAACTGGTAAGGTCAAATTTTAATAAATATTGCCAAGAGTTACAGACACACGTATTTTATTTTAAAGCACATTTTGGCACTGGAAATGAAACAGAAAATATTAAATATGGCTTTTTCTTCTAGAAATAAGTAGTAGTGTTTTGTTTCATTTTTTAAATTAAATTGTGTCAGTGATGATAAATTGTAATTTGCAGGTTTCCATTTCAGAGTGATTGACACAGCCTGGTGATGTGCAGGATTGTGGCAGTTATTATCCTACACAATTTTAAACAACGTATACTAATATTGATACTTGGGTCATATCCGATACATTTTAATTTAATCACAGAAAAACTGATTTGTTAAATAGCAAGTGACAGCCACGGTGAGCAGCATTGCTATGTTTTGCACTGGTGTGAATTTTGCCTCGCTGGCCTTTAAAAAAAATGTCCTTGAAAGTGTCCAGCCAAACATAAAAATCATAAGATACACGTTCTAAATGTAGATAAGGTAGGGAGGTCTTTAGACCATTAAAGTGATACACAGTTGATGTTCATCTTTCCAGTCTTGAAATACAGAGTCCTTTTAATTTTAAATGAAATAGCTTGTGGTTAACCTGAACTATGCTTTGTTGAATTAAGCCAACTTTAAATTGCAGTTTCTGGAACTGGAGTGTTTCACCTACTCATGGTTAAGGTTAGAAAAAACACAGAAAATTTCAAGTAATAGCTTCCAGTCTCCTCATAGCAGTGCTGAAGATAACAGTGGGGAGAGTGTACAGGCCTGATGTCCCAAGGATCCTGCACAGAGGGATGCTACAGGCTGTAAGCTTCCACAAAAAAATCAGCTTCTACACCTCAGCACAACAAGAATAGTGGAACGACAGAGCTGG
Source organism: Pogona vitticeps (assembly GCF_051106095.1). NCBI lineage: Eukaryota > Metazoa > Chordata > Lepidosauria > Squamata > Agamidae > Pogona > Pogona vitticeps. The sequence goes on along the minus strand of NC_135786.1, from coordinate 164,018,414 downwards.
AGTGGTGATAGTGTGGTCCTGAACAGCCACCTTCCTTGCCTGTTTTTCGAAAGCAGGATTTATTTTATTTATTTATTAAACCTATATACAGCCCATCTAGAATGTGTCTATTCTAGGCGGTTTACATAAAATGTAAAAAATAAACTAAAGGTAAATCCAAATTAATCACAGAGTCCAAAATGGAAAAAGAAGAAGAGGAAAAAGGAAAGAAATATGCTAGGTGATGGCTCAAGGGAAGGCCTGCCTGTATATCCATGTCTTCAGGTTGGTCTTGAAGGGCCTCAGCAAGGGGGCCAGGCGGATCTCTGCAGGTAAGTTACTCCAGAGACGAGGGACCACTGCCAAGAAGGCCCAATTTTTAGTTTTTTCCTTTATGACCTCTCAGTTAGGCCTCTCAGCCGCCCGGCCCGAGTGGAAGAGGTGATACAGGTCGAACTAGGCAAAAGAAGTGCTCTGACAGATATCAAGGGCTTAAACCAGCAGTGCTGTCCAACCTTGGCCCCCCAGATGTTCTTGGACTTCAACTCCCAGAAATCCTGGCCAGCAGAGGTGGTGGTGAAGGCTTCTTGGAGTTGAAGTCCAAGAACATCTGGAGGGCCAAGGTTGGACACCACTGGAAGGCTTTATATGTAATAGTTAACACTTTGAAATCGATGTAGAAGTGGATAGGTAACAAGTGTAAGGTGGCTAGGGTGGAGAAAATATGATGCAATGTTTTCTCCCCGTTAATAACCTGGCCACTGTGTTCTGTACCATCTGAAGCTTCCGCATCAGTCTCAAAGGAAGCCCCACATAGAGAGCATTACAGTAGTCTATTCTTGAGCCTGCGAGCCCATGGACCAGTGTGGTGAGCACCCCCGTGTCTAGATAGGGACGTAGCTGAGCGATCCGCCGAAGATGTAAGTGGGCGGACTGAACCACGGACACTACTTGGGTGTCCATGGTAAGTGCCAGGTCAAGATGGACCAATTTTTTGTGGTGAGAGTCACCCCCAAAAAAGAGAGGGAGTTCCCCAAACCACTGACATCGGGGCTGCCCACCCACAAGGCCTCTGTTTTGTCTTAGTCCATTTGACTGCATCCATTGTAGGACCACCTCCAGGCAGCGCCCAAGGGATGGAACAGCATCCACTGCGGATGGAAAAAAGGAGATGTAGAGCTGGGTGTCATCAGCATATTGATGACACGAAGCTCCACATCCCCGGATGACCCACCCCAGCGGCCTCATATAGATATTAAACAGCATTGGGGAGATGATTGAACCGTGCGGAACCTCACAATTGAGGGACCACGGGGCCGAAACATTCCCCCCAAGCTGGACTCTCTAAGGACGGTTCTCCAAGAAGGATTGGAGCCAAGCAAGAGCTAGGCCACCAATCTCCAACTTGGAGAGCCTCCCCAGGAGGATGCCATGGTTGACAGTATCAAAGGTGGCTGAGATATCAAGGAGGACGAGCAAGGACATTTTGCCCCTGTCAGCCTGCCTAAGTAGGTCATCCAGCAGGGCGATCAATGCCATTTCCATGCTGTGGTGCAGCCTGAAGCCCAACTGAAATGGATTCAGGAATTTGAATTCCTGAACAGGGCTTTAATTGCATTGAGATTTTTACATAAGATTCTAATATCTCACTGTATGCAGAATAAGGGTTGGGCAAGATTGCAAATCAGCACTTTGAGCATGTAATTCCTTGGAGTGTTTTTTTTTTACCTTGTTATGCAATTTATAATTTGTCTAAAAGCACGTCCTTCATAATTTGTAAATTGGTTGTTTATCTAAGATGCACAGAAGTTGTATTGGACATTTATATTAGTAGTACTAAATTGGGGCTGGAATACCATGTCAGTGGTTTAGTAGTACTAACTCACTGACATGGTATTTTCACTCAGACAACTGCAGGAGAAATGTAGGGAACAACGACAGCCACTCTTTGTGGCCTTCATAGATCTCACAAAGGCCTTTGATCTGGTTAGCAGGGGTGACTTTTTAAAATACGTCCCAAAATTGGATGTCCACCTCAGCTCCTTAACATCATCAGGTACTTTTATGAGGAAATGAAGGGCACTGTCATTTTTGATGGCTCAACAGATCCCTTTGACACCCAAAGCAGAGTGAAACAGGGCTATGTCCTCGCACCGACCCTGTTTGGGATCTTTTTTGCTGTCACGCTGAAGCAGGCCTTTGGAACTGCAACAGAAGGTGTCTATCTCTGGACTAGATCAGATGGAAAGCTCTTTACTTTCTCTATATTCAGAGCGAAGACCAAAGTCCAACTGAAATGCATGCGGGACTTCCTGTTCGTCGATGATGCAGTCATTGTTGCCCACTATGCTAAAGACCTCCAACAACACACAAATCATTTTAGCAAGGCCTGCCAAGACTTTGGACTAACAATCAGCCTGAAGAAAACACAAGTCATGGGCCAGGGCGTGGACTCTCCTCCCTCTATTACCATCTCCACGCAAGAATTGGAGGTTGTTCATGACTTTGTGTACCTTAGCTCAACAATCTTTGACACTCTCTCACTAGATGTCAAGTTGGATAAACGTATTGACAAAGCAGCTACCATATTCTCTAGACTCACAAAGAGAGTATAACTTAATAAGAAGCTGACGGCATATACCAAGATCCAGGTCTATAGAGCCTGTGTCCTGAGCACACTCCTGTACTGCAGTGAGTCCTGGACCCTTTGTGCATGGCAGGAGAGGAGGTTGAACACCTTCCATATGCGTTGTCTCCAATGGATTTTTGGTATCGCCTGGCAGGACAAAGTTCCAAATAGAGTAGTCCTAGAGTGAGCTGGAATTTTCAGTATGTATACATTACTGAAACAGTGACATCTACGTTGGCTTGGGCATGTTGTGAGAATGGCTGATGGTCGGATTACAAAAGATCTCCTGTATGGAGAATTAGTGCAGGGAAATCACCCCAGAGGGAGACCCCAGCTGCAATACAAGGATATCTACAAGCAGGTTCTGAAGGCCTTAGGAATGGACCTGAACAGATGGGAAACCTTGACATCTCAATGTTTAGCCTGGAGGCAGGCGGTGCATCATGGCCTCTCCCAATTTGAAGAGACACTTGTTCAGCAAGCCGAGGCAAAGAGGGAGTCCTAAAAGCAGCAAAATCAGGGAGCTGGACAGGGGACAGACTCTATTTGTCTTCAGTGTGGAAGGGATTGTCACTCTCAAATTGGCCTTCTCAACGCACTAGACGCTCTTCCAAGTCCTCCATACAGAGCACATTACCATAACCTCTCGAGACTGAAGGATGCCTGCCTACACATAAACTGGGGCTTAGAGGCCATAGTGTAATTTTCCATATGATTTGGTGTGTACTCCCTTCAGCACCAGTTTTTGCACATATGGCAAAAGACAGTGGTTTCTTCCTAGCAAATAGTTTTTAACCATGTAAAGCTTCTAGAATTAAGAACTTGAACTAATTAGGCAGTAACAAAGCTTTAATATTTATGAAGCATGTACTCTTGCTACTTTTTTGTGAATGCCCAAAGGTTAGATAGAACAAATATTTGATTTTCTTCTAGTGCAATTTTTGGTTGCTGTTCCTGGCCTTGGGGCAAAAAGGTGTTCCTCACTAATAAGCAATAATGATCAGGCAGTAATGTAGACTACCTTTGACCTGTTGCATTTGTCAGATTCTTGTAAAAGTGCAATCTGTTTTTCATTAGAATTAGTAAGCTCAAGTGTTAAGATGGTCCAATAAAAAGAAGGTTGGATGTTATACTAATTGGAAAATATTTATTTATTTATATTTGTTTATTTATTTATTTATTTGTTGAACAGAACAATAAGACTATCGTAAGGAGCAACTTAGTAGAATTTGCAGGGTCTAGGCTGTTGAAAAATATATTTTCTTATTGCCAGCTGTTGGAGATGGTTAAAAAAATAATGGTTACTTGACTCAGATATTTAATTGGGTGAGTAGTGTCCAGCGTGGTAATCCCGGAAGAACAATACTGTACTCCAGTGTTTGAGAAGCCCACTTTGCAATTTTTGTTTGTGATATCAACATTAATTCTCATTTGATATTAGCAGGCACAATTGTAAACATCTTCTGAAAAAGAGTTATGTAGTTCCCCCATATGCCCTGGCACAACCAGGCATCATGGCCAAATATAAAAATGGGAGTGGGGATACCTGATAATACACTTTGTACTACCCCAAATGTTGGACAACTGTCTTGCTGTCGTTTGGAGGACACACTTCTGGAGATGAGGATATGCGATTTGGGGTAGACTATTTACTCTTAGTTATTAATAGTTTCTATATCCATTGCTGGTTACTGACATATGGGTGCTGTACATTGCTGTGTCTGGCCCTCTTGGCAAGTCATTTCCTGTTGGATTGAAATATGGCCCCTTCCCTTCTGAGAGCTTGCGATGAGCCTTAGAAACTGCTTGACATTTGAGAAGCTGGGTGGGCTGCACTGCCCATTTTGAGCCCCGTAAATAGGCTAACTTGACAAGCAGGGAGGAAAGAATAAAAACAATTTTGCATTAAGCTATTTAGTGTGTTGTCTTTTATGATAATCTGGTCATTGCACTCTCCCTTTTTTTGGCAATAATTTTAAAGTTTGTATCTTTTACTAGTTTTTCTAGATTAAACATTTGCACTTTCCCATTATAATGATATGTTGATGGTTTTTTAAGGTCCCTCTTCTTCTCTTATAACCATCCTCAGATCCTAAAAGACTAAATTAAGAAGTTTCACAGATCCAGTACAATGTCTTAAAATGCTTCCTTAGCATTTTTTACCTTAACTTAAAACCTTGGCAAATGGCAAAGGATGCGTGAACATCCTCCATCATAAATTTAAGGGATGAATATCCTTCAGACAAGGGCGTAACACTATTCTGAGTCAAAATGCCATTTCTTCTCTCATTATTTTTCTTGAACATTCTGCCTCAAGAAGGGTTCTGAGTAACTTAGAAGCTTGCATATTCCACTCTTAGTGTTGCTTAGTCTTAGTAAAAATGTTATTTTACTGATTCTATTTTTGAACTCACAATCAAATTCAGAAATGTTTACAGGATTTTTAAACTTCTGCTTCTGTTTGACATGTCTTAATTTAAATACGAATTGGTTAAGTAGTTTATTATCACAAATTCTGTCTTAGGATGTTTTAAACAAGATTTTTAAAAAATAATTATTTGTGGCTGGTAGACATTTCTCAATTTTACTACCTCTTGCTAGAAGATATTATAATTTATACAGTGAACATTTGTTCTGCTCCTTGGCTCTTTCACCTGGGAAGTAAGCATACCATTTTGCTGATTTTTTAATGTTTTACAGTAATATAGAATAGGTAGCGGTGGCTTCTTTTTCCTTAAGAGTCAGACATCATAAGATTGCTCAAGAAAACTACCAGATCTCATTAAGCATAGAGGTCCTATGGTTTTGTCCAGGTGTTGTTCTGGAAACACTCACTCCTTTGATACAACATGGACCAGCTAATTTGATCCTGGGTAATCATACTGTTTTTCCACCCTTGAGTAACTGGCCAAAGTCAAGGTAGTACTTACTCATTATTTATAACTAAGCAATTTGGTCACCTCTGTAGATATAGCCTGACATTTAATAATGAGCCCAAGTGCAAATTTCCTTCTATGTAAACATGAACTTCTGTGGACAGACGCCAGGTTTATATTTATGTTACACAGATGATTAATAAATGCAGCAGCTACTGAATGTTCCTGAGTAATTCTCTAGAAAGAGAAATAGCCTATATCTAACCAAGGAGCTATTCTGCATTTATATAAGGATTGGGTGGCATCATGTGCCCTCTTGGTCTCATGTGAAATAATGTTTAATCATGGTAACAAAATTAGGTTAAAACAGATCTGCATTGTGTTGCAAGAGCACTGTTAGGCTTCACACATTCACAATGGCATGTGCTGAAAGAACGACGACTTTCAGCTTTCAGGCTAGAACAGGAAGGGTTCACATAAACCGCCTTGCCTGGGGAATTTCCCCGAGAAAGCAGGTGAGGGTGTTATGGAGAGCATTAATTTAGTGGGGCAGCTTCATTTTTCCTTCTGGATAGGTGCTTAAACAGTTGCAAATTGAACCAGGAAGGTAAAGGATTGCAAATCACCAAACAGGAGTAGTGGCCAATAAGAAATAAGAAAAATGTTGACTTTATTTTCTTCATCTTGCCTTGTTTAGAGAGATGATATAAAAAGAGCCAACCGATTAGCATTCAGTCCTCTTAATTAGTGAAGACAGGCTCCACTACTTCCAATTGCACAATAAACACAGGCTAGGCAAGGGAGGTATCTGTTCCCTGACATTTAGTTTATCACAAGGACATCTCCCTTCCTTCTGGTGAATATTTGTTCCTGCTTTAAGTCTCAAAATTTCTACCTCCATGAATACGCTTGTATGAATGTGGTTTGCAATCCATTTTCCTAATGATTTTCTGTGTTTCTTCCCCACCCCCATTTGCTGTTCCATCCCCTTCTTTGACATCCAGGAGGCTGCGAACTAGATTTGGCCTGCTTTTTCCAGTTGATCAACGAAATGGGGGGCATGCAGCAAGTGACTGATCTCAAGAAATGGAACAAGCTGGCAGACATGTTGCGTATCCCCAAAACTGCACAGGACAGGTTAGCAAAGCTGCAGGAGGCATACTGCCAGTACTTGCTCTCCTATGACTCCCTCTCGACTGAGGAGCACAAGAGACTGGAAAAGGAAGTCCTCTTTGAAAAGGAGCTCCTAGAAAAGCGGAAAGGCCCTCTGGAGGTCCATTCAGATAACAACTATGAATTTCAGTCTCTGCCCCGGTATGAGCCCAAAAATGGACTCATTAACGGTGTGGTTCATAAAAATGGCTTCCGGAACAAGGCGAAAGAAGTCGAAGTCCCACAGAAAACGGGCAGGCGGCGACTCTTCTCTCAGGAAAAAGAGATCGTGAAGGAAGAGGAGGAAGATAAAGGTGTTCTTGGTGACCTCCACAAATGTATATATAAGGTAAACAGAAGCCTTGCCCTCAAGCCTTGTTTAGAAAGTGTAACTTGAAATGCAAACAGTATTTTCGCTCCCAGTGCCAGCTCTGATTTAGTGCAAATGGTGATTTGGAAAGCTTATTTCTCCTGACACTGAGTACATCCATTTGCAAAGGAATGTTGACTCCTCCACTCAGTTTGCTTTGGCATCTTCCCCACTATTAAGCAGGACCTGGCACCACGGCTTGCTGTATAATTGTTAGCAAGGTTGGATTTAGTGAGTGAGACGAAAATGCTGAGAGAGAAAGAAGTACAGTGTTTATTATTATACCAGTGCCTGTGTCCAGTGGCTTTTTTCCTTCTGTGGCTGTGAAATAAAAATCAGGTGCTGTTGGGCGGATGATGCTGTCCAAAATAGGCAACCAGTGTCTGTGCAGAGGCTCCCCATCTTTACAAACGGAGGTGTGTAAGAGCACTCTCATGCCAAGTTTTGTTTATTTATACATTAATTATATTTATATCCCAACCTCTTCCCCTAGAGCAGCAATGACGAACGAGCCATTTCTGCAGGCGCGTGAACCATAAATCACCGGATTGCTCCCCCCCCCCGCAGCCAAACCTTGGGAGGCAGCTGCAGGCACGGTGCTGGCATTTCGACAGGTGACAGACCAGGATCTGGAGCAGCTGGCGCTGGCAGCGGCAGCGGATCTGGAGTGAGGTCTCGAGGCACCTCTGTGTCTGGGATTCCTTTTTCCGCCGCCATTTCCGGTTCCACTGCTACCATGGCACGCCGCCTGCTGTTTTGTTTTTTCTCCAGTTTGGGTACTCAGGCCCAAAAAGATTCACTGCCACTGCTCTAGAATATAACTTAATCATGGCTGCATCTCTGTGGAAGAGGTGAATGTGCAACATTGTGGCTTCTTCAAGGCCACACGTGCCTGAGAGCAAACTTAGCTTTCCCACGTCCAGGGCCACCTTTGCGCATCAGCTCCCCAAAGATCTTATCAGCTTGGACAAAATGTGTTCCTTGCCCTTGAAGTAGGGAGTTGTGGCAGCTTAGTTTTGCTTTTAAAATGCACACGAATCCGGAGCTCAAGTGAATCCAAACCACTCCTCCCCCTCCCCCCCATTATTTAGCTGTAAAGAAAAATAGCAGAGTAACCAACCTTACAGAAGCTTGTGCATGTTGTGTGTTCTTTCCTTCTTTTTTTTGATACAGTGCAAGTAAACAATCACTATCACAGAACGATACAAAACAATGGGGATTCATGTTAATATTTACTGTTGTGTTTAGGAGCAGGGATAAGTCTCAGTTTTGCCCATTATCTTAGTCACTGCTTTGGTCCGGTTCAGGTCTGTTTATGAAAACTGAAGAGAAGAAAACATTAGATGCTTTGGAAGTACAACCATTATAGACATTTTTTTCTCACCCCGAGGGTTTTGTTACTTCAGACAGAACCAAAGCATGCTAGGGAAAGAGATGCCGCGAAAGGGTTGCACATCCCCTCTTCCCCTGTCTCTCCCCATTCCTGGGCTGCAAGCAGAACATAATCCACCGATTATTTTGTCTGGCAAACTGTGGTTTGCACTTGCCTTACAGAGCAGGATTGGAAACAGAGATAAACCCAAAGGGAAGCATGAATCATAGTTTGCTGTTTGCATAAAATGGCCACTTTTTTAGATGTAAACCATGGAGGGAAGAGTTGGAGTGCAATCACTTAATAGTCCATTCACGTAGCATCAAGCAATAGCTTAATGTCATAAGTGGCTTAGCATTGCAATCGGTCGAGTTTCAGATACAGTCATCATGTACAATGAATATATAAATTATTGTATAATTATTATCTTCTATATAATTATAAAAGATAAAATTATGCACTAGAGAAGGTCTGGAGTTTGCTGCATGGTGTCAGGCGGATGAATCTACTGCATGATGTCGGATGTGAGCAGCACTTATTTGCGTCTCAGTGCAGAGCCCTGATCAATGACTGGCTTTCCTGAGGGACTACATGAGAAAAAAGTGGAAAAAGGCTCTGGGCCTGGACCTCCAACCCGGTTCTGTGAGGTGGTTCGCTAGCTCGACCTGCTGCCCCTCCCCCACTGCTAACTTTTGCTTCTGAGTTTATAGCGTTGGAGCTGAGATTTCTCCAGAACAGATCTGGTAGGGGAAGTTGTCTGGGCAATTTGTTTGTTTGTTTGTTTTGGTTCTTGAGAGCTCCTTGAAATAACTGTTGGAACAAAATTTTGAGGTAGAACCTAAGAACAAAAATTAAGCTTCTCCCACTGAGGTGAAATCTACTGCCAGTCTCTCTCCCTTCCGTTTTCCCCCCTCACTTTCATTTAGAGTTAAAGTGACTATTTCCACTCAATTGCTTGCTTTTAGTGGTAAGGTAAAATTTCTGACTGAGGAAAAAGTTATTAAGTATTTAATTTTTTTTTAAAAAAATCTAATAATAAAGTAAATACTAATGTAAATTAGACCAATGATAGCTGTTTTTAGACTGGGAAGGCTTGTGCCCTCAGGTTGGGTTGCTGTATTTTTTCTGAAAGTAATCTGTTTTTGCGGCCAGTGTCTGCCTGCATTTTCCCGCCCCTCCTGCCCACGAAAAGGAAGGGGGCAGGTACTTAAAAGCCAGGCAGTTTATTCATCATGTTAGTTAACAGTCCTTGTAATCCCCAATTACAGATGCAAGTGTGATGGCAGTCCAAAGAGTACTTTCAAAGGACAAGGCTTTGTTGTTGTTGTTGTTGTTAGACTGCCCTAATAAATGATTCACATGGCAGTAAAGGAGGAAGGGAAATTGCTCATTTTATTTATGAGCATGCAACTCTGACATTTAAGAGTGTTGTAGCCTTCCTCCCTTGATGGGCAGTTTAATGTTTTGTAAAAGCTTAATTGCCTCACACTCTCTCCCCCACCCCTTTCTTTTTCAAGAATCAGCTCCATGCTTCAGTGTTAGAATTCGTGAGCCGCGCTAGATCTTTGTCTGGCGGCAAATATTCTGTTGTATTTAGTCTTTGCTCCAAAAAGTAGTGACATTTAAACGTCAAAATATAAAATAAAGTCCACAGACTTTAATTTACTCACATACATCTTTTTTCCATATATCTCAACCAGTGACAGTCCATTTGAGTCAAGGAAGGATGTTATTGCATTATTTTGTTACAGTGGAAAGCAACTTATTCTGATCTGCACACTCTCACTGCACTCTTGAAACTTTCTCAATAAAACAAAGGAAAAATATAGATCATCAAGTAGCTGGGGGAAGCTGGAAGCCTTGAAGATGAAGTTAAAGATTATGACTAGACCCCAGTAGGAGGAAATATATAAATCAGCAGAACTTGGGGAGGAGAAATTCCCTCTTCCCTTTGCTGCCCCTCATTTCTTTTAAAACCTTTGGATGCCTGCACAGAGGAGGAAACAGCAGTCTTCTTGCCCTAATGATTAGATGCTACCACAGTATTGAATTAGGTAGTGGTTTGTGTGTTGAATTAGGCGTTGAGAGAGGCAGAGTTCATGTCTCCACTGAGCCATGAAAATTATTGGCTCTAATCATTCTCTCTCAACCTGGCCTACATTATAGGGTAAAGTGGAGAGAAGAAGAGCCACAAAAGATACTTGGTGCTCATTGGAGGAAACTTGGGATATAAATGTAACTAATAAAAACTAATAGATAAAGTGTTCCCATTCCTGTTTTTTCCTAGACTTTCCATGTACAGTGGGGTCTCGACTTACGAACTTAATCCGTATTGGAAGGCAGTTCTCAGGTCGAAAAGTTCTTAAGTCGAATCTGCATTTCCCATAGGAATGCATTGAAAACCATTTAATCCGTATCTGCTCTTTTCGTCCATAGAAACTAATGGGAAGCTGCTATTCCGCCTTCTGCCACTAGAGGGGGATATTTTTTCTTTTTTCCTTCTAACCTAATATGACTCAGCTTTAAAAAAAGGGGGAAAAAAGTTCGTAACTCGAATCTAAGTTTGTAAGTCGAGTCCATATATTCCTATGAGAGCGGTTCGTAAGTCGAAACATTCGTATGTCGAGCCGTTCGTAAGTCGAGACCCCACTGTAAAGCAATATTTGTGGGACTGTGGATCTCTTTGGTATCATGATGCTATAATTCAGCCCCATGCCACACCAAAAGCCACACGTGATGATAGTATGCAAATGAAAAAAGAGGTGGAGTTTCTTTCAGTGGCAAGTTTTGCAACAACCACTGAAAGAAAGAGAGAAAGGCACGGATGAGCCATCTTGACATACAGTGGTGCCTCACACAACGATGTTAATTAGTTCCAAAAAAAAATCAACGTGTGAAACATCGTTCTGTGAAACACCATTTCCCATAGGAATGCATTGAAAACTGGTTAATCCATTCCAATTGGAACGGATTGCCGTCTTTAAGTGAAAAAACCCATAGGAAACATCGTTGAGTGAAACAATGTTTCCTCCATTGGAATGTATTGAAGCCAACTCAGTACATTTCAATGGCTTTGCAAAATCCGTTTTTGCTTATTTAAAAGTGCCTTACAATGTTTGGAACAGGTTTTAAATGCTTGCAATCGTTAGCCCACCTCCTGAACCCTATGCAAACTTAATTTGGTGTTGTTCTGAGTCCTTAATTTTTGGTGATTTTTTGAATTTTCTCTCATTGGAATGCATTGAACTTTCCGTCCAATGCATTCCAATGAGAGAAAATTCAAAAAATCACCAAAAATTAAAGACGACTCAGAACAACACCAAATTAAGTTTGCATAGGGTTCAGGAAGTGGGCTAACGATTGCAAGCATTTAAAACCTGTTCCAAACATTGTAAGACCCTTAAAAATGAGCGAAAACGGAAGATCTTCAAAAGCACTTAAGCCGGCTTCAGTGCTTTTGAAGTCCTTTCCGATGTCCCTTTTCGCTCATTTTTAAGTGTCTTACAATGTTTGGAACATGTTTTAAATGCTTGCAACCGTTAGCCCACCTCCTGAACTCTATGCAAACTTAATTTGGTGTTGTTCTGAGTCTTCGTTAATTTTTGGTGATTTTTTGTTTTCCCTATTTGAATGCATTGAACTGTCCATTCAGTTGATTTAAATGGGAAAAATAAAAAAATCACCAAAAATTAATGAAGACTCAGAACAAAACCAAATTAAGTTTGCACATGTTTCACAAGGTGCACTATGGAATCCAAGCATTTAAAACAGGTTTCAAACATTTTAAGACACTTTTAAATGAGCAAAAAGGGACATCGTTAAGTGAAATTCCCCCATAGAGAACATCGTTAAACGATGGGGGAAATTCCTCAAAAAAAACCCATCGCTGTGTGAATTCATCGTTGTATGAAGCAATCGTTGTGCGAGGCACCACTGTATTCCTAATTTATGAGATGGAAAAGTTTTGTCATAATACCTTACTACTTGAGTCATTATTTATTTATTTACATTTTTTACCTCACCTTTCTCCTTGAAAAGGACCCAAGGCAGCTTACAACAGTGAAAGTCAATAAAGTTGAAAACAGGGAGTATGCAGTGGTGGTAAACATAATTAAAAGACTTTAAAGCTAACAACGAGTAAAGAGGCATCTTCCATCATTTCTGATCAAAACATTTATGTTGTAGTATTATCATGTACTTACTGTATGTGGTTACATTCCAGATCTATTATTTAGATTTTTTTATGTACTTTTGGGTTTCTGACATTAGCAATACAATGTTTTCTCCACTCATCCTCCTCACATTTGGCCATCCTACATTATTTGAGCATTAGCTTGGTGAAAGAAAATTAACTTCTTCATGTGCCTGGTATTTCTCACAGACACAACCCAGCCTGGTAGAGTACGATTACTGCTTTAAACAAAAAAATCAGAAAGTCTAAACTGGCATCTTAGCTAACTATAAACCAGTTCTAAACCATCCTGAAAAAGAATGCTTGTGCTGGATTCCAGTGTGATGTTTTTCCACAAACATATGCTTTCTTCAGCAGATGTTCAGTGGTAGCCATCCCTCTCTCCCTCCTGCAGCTGTCCCATATGTCCTCGAAGTCTCCTCCAGAGGTCTGGCAAGTCACCTAGGGAAGGTCTTGAACTGTGTGGAGAGCTTTGCTTGCTAAACAAGCACCACCTCTATATACAATTGTGAAAATAAAACAAAATCTCTCTGAGCCAGCCAGTTCGAGTATGGTTTCACTGGTGGGACAGGTCTGAGTCTGAGCCTGTGATTGAGTCCATGAAAGCTACCTGCACAGGGTGTAGAAAAACCAAGAGCTGCCTTTGTGGCAGCCAGCAGGTTAGAAGAATTACTAGCTGGAAAACTGTTGGCATAAAAACACTGTACTGTATGCCTTTTTTCCCCCTCAGCCACTCATTTCAGTATTTATTTATTTATTTATTTATTTATTTATTTATTTATTTATTTATTTATTTATTTATTTATTTATTTATTTAATTTATACCCTGCCTATCTGGCCCACCGGACCACTCTAGGTGGCTTCCAAATATAAAATCAAATAATAAAACATAGACAAATACATAATAATCAAACAAGAACAGCAGTAAAGATAAAAGGGAAAAGTAAGAAAAAAATCAAGAGTTGGCTGGAGGGAAGGCATGAATAAACAGCCATGTTTTTAACTGGGTTTTAAAGGTGCCCAGCGTGGGGGCCGCGCGAATTTCCAGTGGTCCTTTTTCTTATCAGTTTCGTATTATCAAGTAGACAGAAATTCACTAATTTTTGGTTTATTTTATAGGGAAGGTCTGTTTCTTTAACAACCTTTTACCGAACAGCAAGAAATATCATGAACATGTGCTTCAGCAAGGAGCCAACCGCAGCTGAAATAGAGGTGAGGAATCCTTTATGATAAGGGAACATCTGGAATAAGACGTGGCCCTCCCATTCCTGAGAACTCTGTCATCCATAAGTAGTGGGAATTGGTGGTGTGAATATAGGCCCATCCTTCGGGAATGTCCATATTTGAGCAGCTGTAGAAACAGAAGAAGGGAGGACTTGTGGAATTCAGGAGAAAAAGAAGGGCAGTCGTAGTTAGCAAAGAAGGAGAAGGACTTTTAAAAAGTATTGTGGGGCCATTTGTTGGAAAGAAGTATAGTAACTTAATCCTTTTTTGGAGAAAAAGTTTTCCTCTCCAGGCTGGTCCGCAAAGAATAAAATGGCACCCTTCACTTTAATTCTTTATATAGATGCCATCTGGATTGATTGGTTGACTCTTGCTTGAACACAGATGTTTGGATAGCATGCTTCAAAGTCCTGAGGGTAGCCAACTGATTTACAGCATACAGGCAGAGATTGTCTCTGTTTTATACACACCTTGTCAGTGTAGCACCTTGCCATTGATTTTTACACCTTGTCCTCTGCTTCCTGAGGTAGCTAGCTCACTGAGTACTGGCTGGTTTTTGCTGTTCCTTGGGGGGGCATTGTTCATAATTTATTTTTGTATCAGTAAACAAAACCCCTACTAATCTGAGAAGTTGCCTCAGCTCTGGTAGCTGTAGCTGGGGTGGACTGCTTAGTAAGATATATGACTTCCTAGAAAAAGCTAGGCCCTGGATAGAGGGCTAAAAGAGTTACATGTGAACCAACCCTTTGTTCAGAAGAGACCAAATTAGTATCCATACTGAGGAGAAGAAATTCTCAGGAAGTTCTGCACAACCATTTATGAAAGATTTCCCTTTGCAGAAGCATACTAATTCTTTCTGAACAAGTCACATTTTGGTAATTGTAGCTTTAATAATGCAAGAGCGCACAATTTTCCAAGGCCTGATAATCATACGGTGATTGCCAGCAAAGAAATTACTGTTATTATTCAGAAGAGCTAGGCAACAGAAAGGTAAATAAGAAACTAATTCCCCTCCCCATCTCCATTTTTTGCTCAGTTAATTCACTAGTGCATTTTGAAATATTGGGTGCCCAATTTCTAAAGAAAAAGAACTTGCTGAGATCATTGCTGAGGAAAAAATGAGGGGGAACGGGTTACTTGAGAGGTTATACTCAACACTTACTTAAACATCTGTTAAAATCCAATGTGTTTTTTTTAACAGCAAGAATATTGGAGGTTAGTGGAACAGAAGGATTGCCATGTAGCAGTGCACTGTGGGAAAGTGGACACCAACACCCATGGGAGTGGCTTTCCTGTGGGAAAATCAGAACCGTTCTCAAGGTAAAACATGGGTAGTGTCATCTGAAGTTCTTCCGATTTTTACCTCCATTCTTATGCAGCTATAATGTTGCTTTACATTATTTGCACTTCATTTCACTGTTTGTGCTTGCCGGGACCCCAAGTGAGAAGTGGCACTTGTAATGGTGCAGACTTTATAGAAATGCAGTGCAATTGTACCTTTTTAAATTATACATTGTGGCTTTTTAATCTTTACGTTCTGAGGTGTGACAAGGAACCTTCTTAAGGTGGCATGGGCAGTTGCTGCAGGAGTCTACTCTTCCTTCCTTCCCTCCTTCCTTCCTTCCTTCCTTCCTTCAATCCCATTCATGTTCATTACTTATGAACAGTGTCTTCAGCCACCCCAGCTGAGACAGTATGGACATCTGTATAGAATGCCTGAGTGGTGCAACCTCTTGGGTCTTTACTTGCTTTTTGACTCCAGCTCTCCAAATCCCAGACCAGGCTGCAAGGCACTTCTAGGAGTGGAGTGGAAATTTCAGCAACATCCAGGGACCCGTGTTTCTGAGCCACTGACCTACATGGGCCTTCTTGTTCTATGCCCAAATATATGGAATTCCCTTGTTCACAATTGCAGGTTGAATGTAGTGGCTGTGAAGAGACAAAAGTTGATCATCGCCAAATGGTTCTTTTCTGCAGGGTTGTGGAGTAGCTGGGCTTCCCTTCAATTGTGAGGTTGTGGCTCTACTAGCCTTTGAAGTAATTCCATTTATTTTAAAACCCAGTCAGTTGAGAGCCGGGCATCACATGTCACTGGGAAGCAGCCACAGAACTGAGCAGAAGCTGCTCAATGTTTTCACCATTTAATTTGATTAATCGTTTCATTTACAAAGAATTAATGAAATTAAACAAGAAATGTAAGCTCTTGTCAGTTTTGCCTAGTGCCTTTTGTAGGATTAGCTAGAACACTGAAAGGTTGGAGTGGATTTATTGAGCAACTAGATAGAATACTGGCTGCACATTTTTCTGTATAAGAAAAAGGACTAGAGATTTACTAGCAACAGTAAGAACAGCAGCCTCTGCCAGAAGCTGGTAAATCAGGAAGAGGGCCTGGAATATTCTTCAGGGCCTGTTAACCTTCCCCTTTCTTTGCTACAGCAGTACAGAATCCTTCTCAGCAATGCAGAATCCTTAGCAAACAGGTAGATAAACAGGTGGATTTGTCATTTAATGCTTATTTGTTACTGTCTATACCACTTAATTTGTACAGGCATGGATGGAACCTAACAGTCCTTCCTAATAACACGGGATCCATCCTGCGACATCTTGGTGCTGTGCCTGGTAAGGCAACATATTTCTTCCACATTTAATAGACTTTCCTTTTTCGTAGAATTCAGAAAGAGTGTTGAGTAAATCATGGGAGAAGTTGCCACTTCCTTGAAGCCTGGCATCTAAGCCACCTATTTAAAAATGAATTAATATTCAGTAAGCTTCATATCATGGCATTATTTATTATCTTGTTTGTGACTCTCCTGGCCAATGACCCCCTCAATCTGTTCAGCACAGATGGATGCACTTCTTTCCTAGTGAGGCTGGGGAAGGTGTGTGCGTATACGTGTGTGTGTGTTACAATGCACACACAGCAACTCAGCTCAGCCTCTTGCAGAAGAAAGGTGAAAGGAAGGTGGCTGACAGTCATGTAATCCAGACTGTGTACTTCAGGGAATTTACTTCTCCTAGTTGTAGCGTGTTTGTTCATTGTTATTCAGTACATTTGTGCTAATGTTTTGTGTCAGTATGCTGAATGATCAGCACATGTAAGTTCATTATTTTTAGTCTCATGGGAGCACTGCAGTGCCAGTAAATACAGATTTTGATTTTATTTTATTGGGTTCTTTATGAAAGCTTTTCAGTGACTTCTAGTTGACAATGGCTGCTGGGGACCAACAGTTGTATTTCAGAAAGTTGAAGGCCGCTTATGGGAAAGCTATTGTTGTCTGACCGCCCTCTCTCATCATGTTGGCTTTGCAGGTTTTTTAAGTGTTATAAATACCTGGGGGCAGAACTAATAATAGGATGGATATGAGTACCTGTCTTACCATTTTCAACAATATGGGAGGAAAATATAGTCTTACCCCAGACAGAAGATCGTGGAAAACAACTTGTGTTCATTGTATGAACAGATTAACACACACACTCAGCTGCTGGATTTAAAGAAAGCTGAATTTATAGTTGTCTGTTTGCTGGCCTGCCAGCATATGGAAGAGTATGGCTGAGAGATGAGAAATGTGTCTGTCTGACTGTCTGACCAATCAGATCAAGGACACACATTGATCTGATACCTGTCAAGTGTGTGTGTGATTTTTTTTTTAACTGAAGGTGTATGTCTTTAACTACTTTGTTTCTAATTTAAATTTACTGCTTTAGGAGTGACAATTCCATGGCTAAATATTGGCATGGTCTTTTCTACCTCATGCTGGTCTCGAGACCAAAATCACCTTCCATATATTGACTACTTACACACTGGTGCTGATTGCATTTGGTAAGTAAGGAAGCCGCAAGTTCACCTCTTTGCTCCTCTGGTCTGTTGCTCTCAGAATTCTTCCTCTGTTGCTTGAGAGAGAGGTGAAAGCAAATGTTCTTTCCAAGACTGATGCCGTCGCTTACGCATGTTATTTTTATACTCCACTGTTGTAGCTAATGGTATTCCAGAGCTGCCCAAATGCTGCTTTCACCCAGAGGTGAAAAGAAACACCTTCCAGGTGTTTTAGACCAGAGGTCGTCAACCCCCGGTACGCAGCCTGGTGCCGATCTGTGGCCTGAGCTGGACCGGGTGGCGGAGACAGTCCTCCCGACCTCTCTGCATGCACTGCCCTCCACACAGCTGCTTTGCGCACACACACGCATGCCGGCACCGGAGTGAGCGCTCCCCCACCCGTTCACACATGTGCCTGTGTGGCTGTGCAGGCACTCCTGCGCATGCGCGAAGGGGTGGGAGAATGCTCACGCCGGGGTGGGCAGGTACATCCATCCCAGTTCATCTCTGTCTCCAGATGACTTAATCTTTCTGGGAGCTCCAGATTGGCTGCTCTAGGAATCACTGTTTTTCCTTCTCTAGCAGTTTGCCTCTTCTTGCTTCTGCTGTGTATTTGATCCTCTCAACGAGATTTGCAAACTCATGCCCTCTCCCCCTAGATCCTACTTGCTATTTACTTTCCATTTGTCAGTATTAAATTTTTTTTTTTAAAAAAAGCCTTCCTTTCCCACCATTGGCTCCCCCCCCCCCCCCCGGTTCTATGCTGCTTTGCAAGTCTAAGCTTTTTGCAGAAAACAAACAGAAGAGTTTGCAAGTTATTTGTCAGACTGCAGATGGCTTTGGAAGGACCCAGCAGCACTGCATCCTCCCTGAGCATGTCCGAGATGCCTCAGAACCCCACTGCCCTTGCCATTGGCAATTGGAAATCTGTGACAGACCAAGTCTGACACTGTAGCAACTGAGTGGTAGCAGCTTGGTGACTGATCCTAAAGGTGGCTTCCAGGTTTTCATTGCTCACCTGGACTCTGTAGATCATTGGTCCCCAACCTTGGACCTCCAGATGTTCTTGGACTTCAGCTCCCAGAAGTCCTGGTCAGCAGAGGTGGTGTTGAAGGCTTCTGGGAGTTGTAGTCCAAGAACATCTGGAAGCCCAAGGTTGAGGACCACCGCTGTAGATGATGCCTTGGAGAGCGTATAAGAATCAACATGAAGGACTGGAGAGAAGGGGCCAACAGGCATTTTCCTAGGCCCATGTATGTACCCTAAGCTGGGTTGAATTACATTAGCAGTGTAGAATCTAAGCAGAACACACTCCTGTTCTGGAGTGATCTCATGGAAGCAGCCCTCTTTCATACCAGCCTTCCAGGAAGCACATTTAGTGTCCCAGGTGGAAAGTGTTCCCCAGATGTTGCAGACATAAGCCCATAGTCATGACAAAAGTGAATGTTAAGGACCTTTCCTCCTTCCTCCAAGCAGATATGGATACAGGCCTTGAGCCTGGCACTTTAAGGGGACAACCTTGATCCTTAACCAACAGTAATTTCAAAACCTGACCAATTGTTAGCACTTCACCCTCACATTAAGTTATTCCTCCAGGTAGTAACTTTGCCCTTTTCTCTAAGAGATCTCTAGATTCCCTTCTGGGAAACTTCATATTGTTCCCATAGTACTCAATCATCATCATCATCATCATCATCATCATCATCATCATCATCATCATCATGTGCCATCAAGTCAATTCTGACTTATGGCAACCGTTTTCAGGATTTCCTAGATAGAGAGTACTCAAAAGTGGTTTACTGTTCCCTTCTTCTGGAGATAACTCGGGACTGTGCAGCTAGCCCAAGACCACACAGGCTGGCTCTTCTCCCACGAGGCACAGTGGGGAATTGAACTCTCATCCTCTGAAAAACCCACTGAACTATCCAGTCAGCCCCATAATACTTACAAAAGCACTGCATTCCAGTGCTTTTTAGACTCATCTCATTTGACATATCCTTGTTGTCCAGGAGGGTATTGATGCAGGATTCCTTGTCCATAAAGGATCACCTATGCTATTTTGACAGGGATGCAGTCACATTTCTCCTAGAAGTAGTTTTTCATCCAAAGTATCAGAATGGCATTCTGTAGGTCTTATGTGGTGGTGCTCTTTCTACCCTAATCCATCCCTTAGTGCGCCTAAGACTTATATGAAAAGAACAAGGGTGCTGACCCACTTTGACCCACTCTTTGTTTTCCTTTCACCCACATCTGTAACCAGAAAGGTCTTCCAAATACATCTTAGTTTGCTGGGTTGCAGGCATCTCCTTGGCTACAATTTGGCAGGCATTTTGATGTCAAGGCATATAATAATTTGCTGCATCAGATTGGCAACCAAGTTGTGTATTTGTTTTACAAATACAGTGGTGCCTTGCTTAACGATGATAATCCGTTCCAGGAAAATCGCCGTTAAGCGAAAACATCATAAAGCGAAAATAAAAACCCCATTGAAACGCATTGAAACCCATTCAGTGCGTTCCAATGGGGTAAAAACTCACCGTCTAGCGAAGATCCTCCATACGGCGGCCATTTTCGCTGCCTGTATAGTGAGGAATCCGTCCCTAAACACAGCGGGGAGCCATTTTAATTACCCACTGGCCATTTTGAAACCGCCAATCAGCTGTTTCAAAAACATCGTTTTGCGAAGAATCGGTTCCTGAAGCAGGGAACCGATCATCGCAAAGTGAAATTCCCCCATTTAGACCATCGTTTTGCGATCACAATTGCGATTGCAAAAAGATCGTCGCAAAGCGCATTCGTCGTAATGCGGGGCAGTCGTAAAGTGAGGCACCACTGTAATTCTTTCACAGAAGTATGCAGAGCTGCAATTAAGCTAAGACGAGCACATTCACCAGTGCTATAGGCTTGGCTCTTTCAGCTGAGCTAGTGCAGCCTTTGACAGGCAACTCCAGTTGATACTCGTTCATGACTAATAGCATGAGTCACAGAGTGCCTTTCATGAAGGACTAGTTTGGGCGGCTGCCACTCTTCTTTGGGCACTACTCAGAGAATGCAATACTGGAACTTCCTGTGAAGATCTGGCTTTTTCTAGTAATGGTGAAGGAGGCATCTGCCGCACCCTAATGGTGGCTAATGGGATCCCAAAGGGTTGCACCTAGTGCTTCATACAACAACCTACTTCTCCTTTTACTTGCTTTGAAACCTAACATCATAGTCTCTCTTGTACTATGGACAAAATCAGGAGTGGAGCTTGAGGGCATCTTTTCAGAAACATTGATTAATTATTCAGAGGGCAACAAGGATGATCAGGGAATTGGAAACAATCTAGCCCTATGAGGAAAGATTGAAAGAACTGAGCACGATTAGCATTGAGAAAAGACTGGGGAGAGATATGACACCACTTTTCAAATACAGTACTTGAAAGATATACAGCAAAGGGGTCTCGCTCATCCCAGAAACCAGGACACTTAATACTGCGCTCAAGTTACAGGAAGCTAGATTAAGGCTGAATATGAGGGAAAACGTCTTTAACTGTTCAAGCAATATGACAATGGAACCAGTTACCTCAGGAGGTGGTGAGTGCTCCGTAGCTGGAGGCGTTAAAAAAATTGGACAACCATCTGCCAGATCTGCTTTGATTTGGATTTCTGCATTGAGCAGAGGGTTGGATTCAATGGCCTTACAGGCCCCTTCCAGCTCTCCTTTATTCTGTGATTCTGTGATTGTCTTGCCTTTGTTGGCTAGTTAGCAGGATATAACCCACTTTTCCGGATGCCTCCTTTGCGCCACTTGAATATGATCTTTCCCAAAAAGTTTGTGATTGATTGATTATGGAAAGACTTTCAACACTGCTCTCCATTGTAGTGTACAATGACTTATTATATCTTAAACATAGTAATAATAAAATAAATTAAACCCTTAATACTTAAAATGCCTCAGTGATGCTAAATAGTGCTTTCATGTTGTGCTAAAAAAGATTATGATGTGGGTGCCAAGCAAGCTTCTGTAGAGAATCCATTCCATAATACTGACACTGTTGGCAAAAGAGAGAGAGAGAGAGAGCATTTCCCCTGGTTACCACCTATATGAGGAACAGCCTTGGTGCTCAAGAATTTGGCACACAGGCAGGCTGGTAGGCATTTGGTAATATACGCAGGTTAAATTTTGAGTTTGGCTACAACTTGACTCCAACAATATGATTTTAAGTGCCCAAGAAAAATACAAAGTAGTACTTGTCACACTACACCTAACATGGCAAGTAGGTTAATTACAATCTTTCTGTAATAGAAATTCAACATACTCTGTAGGCTCAAGATCCCTTACAAACCTGTGACTGTTCTGTTTATGCAGAGTTTCTGGTATAGCAGAGAATGCAGGAGCATGTGTTGTTCCGGAAAGGGTTGAACTGTAATTCCCATTGGCCCATTTGATGGGATGATAGAACTTCTCCTGCTTGGAGGCCTACATCTCTCCCCACCCCTGCTGTACCTAATGACTTAGATCCCAACATCCTGCCATGGTAACTTTCTAATGTGGATGGATGGGGTTCACACATGCACATGTGCTCTTACAACTGACATCTAGAGGTCTGGAGATGGTTGAAGGTGGGTGAGTGGCATTAAAGATGGTGTGGGAATTGATTGCGTTATGTTGTCACTCTGCAAATGAGAAGCATTCCCCGAGTCTTGCACAGTCGTACAATGATAACTGGATGCAGTAGAAGAAAGGAAGAGAAGAGAGAAGTGTTCCCCATTTTTTAAACGAACATCCTTAATTTAAGCACCATCATCAACTTCTTTCTGTGTTATACAGAAACACAGAAGGGAGGTGTGTTGTAAAGATGGCAAAAAATGTAATGCTCCTGTGTTTAGTAAAATATTAGAAGGCCTAGTAAGCGCAGTGAATTGTTACTTATTTCATTATTGAATTATTTCAAAACTTGGTTGTTTTAAAATTTGCAAACACTGTACATCTTAATTTAAGCCAAGGGGTCTTTCCTGAACAAGACAGCAGGGGAAGGGGTGGGGTTAGTTTTTAACATTTTGTGTTTCTTGTCAGGTTTGGAGGTAGAGATTTGGGCAGCTGCTGTGGCTCTCTTTGTTGTGCTGTTCAGTCAAAAATAAATATTCTTTTTCTTTCCTTTTTCTGGGGCAAAAATAAATAGGTATTCCATTCCTGCTGCAGAGGAGAAAAAACTTGATAAAGTGGTACATACCTTGCTGCAAGCCAATGGCACTCCAGGGCTGGAAATGCTTGAAAGTAATGTCATGGTGAGTTGCTTTATGGTTTGTTTCTAAGGGAATCTGAGGCCATTTCTTTTTGTGATTGCACGACCAGCCATACATTACGTTGTGTAAGCAAATACAGTGCTAGCTATTAAAATGGAAGCACTAATATTAGCACACAGTAGGCATGCATATCAAGACCTTGGGTTGTTTAAATAAATGGGAGCCTTGTCGTGTAGCAACTATGCGGTATACTAATAGCTTAGACGGATGTTGCAAAATGAAGATTTAAAATAAAAGCAAAGGAGGGGAAGCATTTCCTTATACTCCCCATCCCATGCAGCCAGTGCAGAAGAAAAGAAGAAAGGATTTGAAGGCCTTAAACATTTCTCTCATTTCTACACAACCTCTTCTTGATTTGCTATTAACCTGTTCTGCATTTGGGAATTGACAAGACACAGCCACAGCCATAAACTCTGTTGCAAACAGTTCTGCGGTAGAGCACAATGAGCTTTGTGTGCAGGAGGTCCCAGGTTCAGTCCTTGACATCGTCAGATAGTGCTGGGAAAAAGCAACACCTGAAACCCTAGAGAGCTATTGCCAGAATGGAGTCTAGAGGTGAAGCTCCCATAGATTTCTCCATCCAGGCCACCGAGACCCTGACTAAGCCTATTGTTTCTTCTGCCTGGCTGAATAATTTTGTTTCCTCGTCCTTGCTGAATATTTAGTTTCTTGTTCCTGTCCTTCACTTCCTTAACACCTGCCCCCAAACCCCCTGCCCCTGGATGCTAGTGTGGAGAGGAATCCTAGCAAGGTATCAGTAATAAGAAAATGGGTCACAACAGAGCAGAGGTTTTCATCCACTGCCATCCCAAACTGGATAACAGGTTGGCATGCAAAGTTGACTCCTCATATTCAGCTTCCAGGAGTCAGCTAAATGGCAAGGCTGAGGCTCGGCTGATGATGGGAAGTATCAGATAGCTTCACTCCCTGCAGGAGGAAAAGACAACAGAAGAAAGAAGGCTGTCCACGTGTTCAGCAGGTGCATCTAGGAAATGGTTGAGTCCAAGTTTTAGAAGCACTGGCTGTGTAATTCATCATTCTTCCACTGCCTCTCCCCTCCCTAAGAGGTGGAGCAGAGCCCCTACAGCAGACCTGAGCAAAGTACGGTCCAAGGGCTGCTCCTGTTCGGCCCACTGGTCGTTGCTCCAGTCCGGTGTTCAAGCACTTGTTCAAGCCCAAGACAGGCCAGATTTCTCTCACTGAACAAGTTGAACATCAAAACCATTTATAGCTTTTTGTCTAAAGTTGATCAATTGCTTATCTTTAACATACCGCAAAAAAAAAATCTCTTTAGTATTTGTGAAGATTAACAAGTTTAAAATAAAAACAAGCATAACATCACTGTTTCATTTTATTTTTAAGTAAAGTTGGTTTGGCCCCCGAACACAGTTCGGATTTTTTGTGCCCCCCCTATAGAAATTAATTGCTCACCCCTGTCCTACAGGGATACAGTCGCTGCAGAGATAAAGCACACACACCCTGATGCAGTCCATCCCTGATGGGGGGAGCCATCCTGGCACATGACAGCCTTGGTGATGGTTGTTTTTAAAAATGCTTCGTCTACAAAAGTTGAAGGTCTGGCATGGCTGATGGAGACCAGCTAATTTGGGAGGAAAACATGTTTGTTTGAGTTTTTCCAAAGGACTTTTTGTGGTTTTTGGAGAAAGAAAAGAAAAAAAGAAAGAAAGAAATACCTCACTGGAGAGCTGAGTGAGAGGGATGTTCTGGAGATTGCAGCAAAGAAACAAGGAAAACCCTGCCCCCTTATATTGGATTCTGCTCTTGTGGAAATGGATGTCTGGTCTTGGACTCAGCCCTGTCACATATATTATGGATCATGACATCTCATTATTCCTGATTGTTGACTATGTTGGCTGGAGCTGAAGGAAGCTGTGCTACAGAACCTTTGGAGAGCACCAGAGATTGGCCAGAATACTATTGGTGTCTGCATAAGATTTGTACAACTTGCTACTGCTAATCGCAGCTAACTGACAACATGCCGTGGTGTATTTTAGCTGTTTGCCTGGTCATGTGCATGATTGTGGAACTAAGATGCACGTTGGCACCTTTTCAGTTACCCTCAGAAGTTACAGGTGCCTTGTGCAAACACCCGGAGGATTCACACATGTTGATCTGTAGCGTTGGGAAATGATAATATATTATTGAAGCTAAGACTGGCAGCATTTAAATACACTTTCTCTTGTTTCCTGTAAAATATGTAGTTTCTGCTTTCAACTTTTATTTGAAACCTATTTCATAAGTAGCAGAGGCACCCAGCTTGCAGATCTGTCTATCTGGTACTGAGAATATTTGCATATTTGCTAAGGCAGAGCTCTGTCTCTCCATCTGAATCTGAAGAAAGTGTTTTGGTCCTAAAACAGTGGCTGGAGTCAATAGTGGACTGAACTGAGGGTAAACAAATCAAAGCTGAAGACGGAGGTGTTCCTGATTAGTCAAAAGACACATCAGGGAATATGGATACAACCTGTGCTGGACAGAATTAAATGCCGCTTGAAAACTCAAGTTTGCAGCTTAGGTGTATGTACTCCTTGGAAGCATCTCTCTCTGGATGTTCGGGACTTGGCCGTGGTCAGGAGCGTGTTTCCTCAGTTAAAACTGTTGCTCCAACAGCACTCATTTCTGGAGGTGTCTGATTTGGCTGCCGTGACATGTGCCTTAGTTATGTCCCAATTGGAGTACCATAACATGCTTTCCATGGGCTACCCTTGAAGAGTGTTCCAGAATTTCATCTGGTACAAAACAGTGCAGCCAGTTACAGGGAACATACAAGTCCATTCTTACAGTAACTTCACTGGCTACCAGCCTGTTTCTGAACTTAATTCAGAGTGCTTATGATGACCTATAAAGCCTCATACATTTACATCCAGGCTATTTGGAAGACTGTATTCTTCTGTGCTGGCCTGCCAGGGCTTTGAGATGTCTTGGAGAGGCCCTCTGTGTGGTCGCACCAGCTTCATAAGGCCCATTTAGCACAGACTTGAGAGGGGACCTTCTCTGTGGCAGCTCATATAGGCTCTGTGGCTAGGATTGCTCCCTCCATGCTGCCTTTCAGCTGGCAGGCAAAGGACTTTTATCTTTAGGCAGGCATTCAGTAAATAAACAGCCTTCTAAGCACAGAGGTTTTAGCAGATGTGCTGGTTTTCATTTTTCAATAAACAGTTATGAGTATTTCATTTTAAAAGTTCCCAAGTGTTTTGGTTTAAAATACATATTGTAAGCTATGTTACCAGTTTTGGGAGAAAAGCAGTGAATGAATGAATGAATGAATGAATGAATGAATGAATGAATGAATGAATGAATGAATGAATGAATGAGACATTTGCACTTTTGAGGTCGTGATCCCATGCAGGCTTCCTTGGGAGACAGCTCCACTAGACAAAGTGGGTCTTACTTTTGAGTAAACGTGGACGGGATTCTTTTATGTAAACTATTCTTGAGAGGTTAAAAAATTTCCAGTGGCTTACATTTTTAAAGGAAATACATAGATTTACTCTGTAAATTTCACAAATATGCCAAGTATTACAGTTTTATATAGTAAAATAAGAATAGGTTTGACTACAAAGTAAATGTTGCATATATTTTTTTTCTATGAATCCACTTTTTATTCTGGAGGTGGGAGACGAGTCCTTCCCCTGCATGGTTTCAGTCTTTCTGGATAGTTTGCATTTCTAACAGGGTGGCTTGTATGATGCATATGAACATGCCACACACCACAGGCTTCCCTGCTCTCAAGGTTCATAATTGTTTTTTAAATCAGATGTAAAATTTCACATTAAACTCTCTGCTCTGGGGTTTCATTTAATTCATGTTGAACAATTTTTAAAAAACGGATCTTCTCATGCATTTTCTCTGTAGTCCAGCAAGTGGTGAAAGAGAGGACACATAATATGGGTTATGAAAAAGTGCCCACTCTGGTTTTTTTTTTTTTTTCCTCTTCCTAGATCTCCCCAGAGGTGTTGTGCAAAGAGGGGATCAAGGTGCACCGTACTGTACAACAGAGCGGGCAGTTCATTGTCTGCTTCCCGGGATCTTTTGTGTCTAAAGTGTGCTGTGGCTACAACGTCTCTGAAACTGTGCACTTTGCTACCACCCAGTGGACAAGCATGGGTTTTAAAACTGCCAAGGTAGGAGGAGTATGTGTGTATATTTTGAGAATTTTCTTTAAAACACTGCCCTTTAAAACATTTTCATAGGGAAAGAGATTTGAAACAAGGTACAGGGTAAATAAAAAAATACACAGTGTGGTAGAGAACAATATATATCTTTTTACTTTTACCGATATGTTTTCATACTAAGCTTACTTCACACTAATCTTGCCAATTTTTTCTAAGTCTTTAAGATCTACAAGTATATCTTACATCTTCTTTCTTATCATTTTAACCCATTCATGTTCTCATCTCTCATCCAATTGTACAAAGGTGCCCATATTTTTTTCTACCCTCAACAATTTCTTTGTATTTTAATACTTCAGTAAAAATATCAATCTCTGCTGCTTCGAAACAATTTTCTATTAACTCCTGAAGTCTCTTCTTTTTTCCAGTATTTGGCGTATAAAATTCTTGCTGCTGTAGATACATGCATGGTCAAATATCTTTTTTTTTTCTTTTTTCTATTGAATTTGGTATTATATTAAACAAAACAGTTCAGGTTCATATGGAATTATAGAGGATGACATTTTTGTGAGATCTCATGGACTAGTTTCCAAAAGCTCTTAACTTCCCTACAAGTCCACCACATACGATAAAAATTACCTTCTTTTAATTTGTATTTCCAACATTTGTTAGAACTTTGATGTATTTTCGATAATTTTACAGGTGCCATATACCATCTATAGAACATCTTACATATATTTTCTTTATAATTAACTGCTTTTGTTAATTTAATATTATCTTCCCATATTTGTGTACATTACTTCAAATTAATATTGCGGCCCATATTTTGGGCTCATTTTATCATACATTCTTTAACTTCTTGCATTTGTAATTCTGGTAGATAATTATACAACATTTTGATCAGTTTTTTCTTTACATTCAGAAGTACCTTATCTAATGGTGTCTGTTCCTTACAAAAGCCTATTGTTTTATCTCTTGTATACCTTGAATTTATTTGTGCTTTTGTCCACCAATCAAGTATTATACCTTGTTCTTCTAATTCTTTCCTTGATTTCGTACTTAAGTCCTCCTTTAACAAATATCTGTATCTCAAGAGTTTCTTCTTTTCCATTAATGTTGCTTGTGTGAATGCTTCCATTGGTGAGACCCATTCAGAAACTTTTTGGTAATTTTCTCCTGGATCTTCCCAGTTCAAAGCTTTTCCTTATCAGATTATTCTTAAATTGTTTATTGTCCTTTGCTTTTTGATACCATAGGAAGGCATGCCATCCTAGGTCTAAATCATGTCCTTCTAGATTCAGTATTCTGTCATTTTCTAAAACTATCCATTCCTTTAACCAGACTAGAGCACAGGCTTTATAATAAAAAATCATTCTGGAAGTCCAAAGCCTGCTCTTTTTTGCACGTCTTGAAGTGCTTTGATGTTTATTCTGGGTTTTTTCCCTTGCTAGACAAACTTGATTATTTTTTTGTAAGTTCTTGAAGTATTAATTGTCTTGTAAGGACTGGTATTGTCTGAAAAAGAAATATTTTAGGTAGTACATTCATCTTTACAGCTGCAATTCTCTCCATGAATGATAATTAAATTTTGACCATTTTTCCAGATCTTTTTCAGTCATACCAATCAGTTTGATGTAGTTGTCTTTTATCAAAGAACTTGTTTTTTTGTAATTTGAATTCCTAGGTATTTAACTTTTTTCCTTCTTAGAATTTGTCTATTAATGGTCAAGATTGGCTTCAGTGATTGCATGGTGTGCTGTACCACATACAGCCTCCATGAAAATGCATGGAGATTGGTTGTTGTGGGTTTTTCGGGCTCTTTGGCTGTGTTCTGAAGGTTGTTCTTCCTAAGAACAACCTTCAGAACATGGCCAAAAAGCCCGAAAAAACCACAACAACCATTAGATCCCGGCCGAAAAAGCCTTCACGAAAACATTGCATGGAGATTGCTGGAGCACCTTCTGTGTGTGACTTTTAGCGGCAGCTGTTGGATAGACAGCTATGTCCTGGTTAATCCTTCAGTGGTCAGTAGGTAGAAGGACCTCAATCTTATTTGTAACCAGTGTTGGGACTAGAGGTCCCTACATTCTGGATGTAGTAAGGGAGCTGGAGGGAAGAAGTGGAAATGACAGGCAGGCAGCTAAAAAAACTAACACACAGTCATGAGGACAGAATCTCTAA
Organism: Pogona vitticeps; assembly: GCF_051106095.1. Classification (NCBI taxonomy): domain Eukaryota; kingdom Metazoa; phylum Chordata; class Lepidosauria; order Squamata; family Agamidae; genus Pogona; species Pogona vitticeps. The sequence goes on along the minus strand of NC_135786.1, from coordinate 163,989,204 downwards.
GTGATGCAGATAATTTTGCCTGAGTTTAGTCTTTCTACCTGAAATGCCAAAATTCCCAAAACTAATCCTAATGTGAACTGTTATTTTTCCATGGATACATCTTTTATATTGTCATTTTTCATTCACTAAAGTGCACCCCAACCAATTATACTTCCATGCAGTCAACAACTCACCTTCTCTTTGCTACTGTTAATGGATGTCCAGATGGAGACATGTTAGGCCGGCCTCCTTATGGTCTCTCATGGTCCTCTTAATTACTTTCTCTAGAAGGCTACAGGGAAGCAAGGGGAATGATTTTGCCAAAATTAAGGAAGGCCAGGCAAGAAGGCTTGTGGATTTCACTCAGTGCTCCCCTCTCAGGCCACACACCCCTTTCTCCCATAATTTGATCAGTACTGAAAATTTTAACCAAAAGCATCAACAGGCCTCTTTCATGTATGATGCATATGGTATTACAGAACCAAGCCCTGGGGATTGTGTGTACATGTGTGCCCACTCTGCTGAGCAGCCTGCTCCCCCCCTAATGGTTTTGTTTGTTTGTTTGGCCATGATTCCGAAAATAGTTGCTGTTCCCATGTCTCATAATGGAGGGAGCAGCTCTTTTCCCAGAGGTCGGGAAATTTTAAAATGCTAGGAGGTTTAAAAAACTGTAATGAATACTGCACTGCTGATAGCTCAGTGCTTTAGACATCTGGATGCTGAGCCAAAGGTTGGGAGTTTGATTCCCCACTGTGCCTCCTTGACAGGGGCTACACTCGTTAATCCTTAGGGTTCACAGTTCTAAGATGATGATGATTGTATAATGTTTTTATCTCCCAGTCGAGGACTTCTGATACAAGGTTACTGGCAAGTTAAGACATTGAGGAAGTTGTTGGTAAAAGCTTGATAAAATACTAAGAACAGGATAACAAAAATACTTGTGGGGAGATTGTAGAGAGAGTGCATGTAGAACTTCCTCTCAGGAAAGAACCTAGGAACACTCAGAGGTGGAGTTTTGGGATAAAGTGGTGCCCCGCATAGCGACAATAATCCGTGCAGCAAAAATCATCGCTATACGGATTCATCGCTATGCGAAATAAAAAAGCCCATAGGAATGCATTGAAACCCTTTCAATGCTTTCCTATGGGCTTAAAACTTACCTTTTAATCGAAAATTCTCCATACAGCGACCATTTTAGCTGCCCGGTAAGCGATGAATCCATCCCTGTTTTACCCAGTGGCCATTTTGGAACCGCCGATCAGCTGGGGAAAAATCATCGCTATGCGAAAATTGGTAAGCGAAACAGCTTACCGATCATCGCAAAGCGATTTTTTCCCATAGGAAACATCGTTATGCAATCGCAAAAGCGACTGCAAAAACATCGTAGCTATGCGGATTCATCGTTAAACGGGGCACCTGTTATGCGAGGCACCACTGTATATCAAAGGAAACATGTATTTGCATAAAATGTAGCTATCTTTTAAAAGGAATGAGCAAATCCAGTGAGGTTAGCTCAGTCCAGTCATTGAGCATGATACTGAATGGAACATGATTGTGAATAAATTTCTGATTAGTGGTGCTAGGAAAAAACACCTAATGTTAGCTGTCACCAGATGGGCTTTGAGTCTGATCCAGTGAAAGATAAATATTTAGGAACACCTCCACGACTGCAAGCGTGTTCTATGCATAGTGTACTCTGAATTCTCAAGCTCTTAAGTGGTGTCCCTGTTTAACCTAAGGCATGCTGAGGAGGAAGTCTTTGTTTATATTTCTCTAGTCACAGATTTATTTTTGTCAGGAAATCTTGTCCCCATAGTGTATGTTTTTACCCCCTTTCGTTTCCAAAACGATGTTTGATTGTACATCAATGGAAAACTGATACTATGTTGTTGATGTTTTAATGTAGGAAATGAAGCGGCGACATATACCCAAGCCATTTTCAATGGAGAAACTGCTTTATCAGATTGCAACAGCAGAAGCAAAGAAAGAAAATGGAACTGCTCTGAGTACAATATCAATACTTCTAGGAGAGCTCAGGTAACCAAAACTGGTATTGTTTTATCTAGGGTTTTTTTTGTTTTTTGTTTTTGTTTGTTTTTGTTTGTTTTTTGTTTTTGCAAAGAAAATATCTTTAAGGGCAAGTATAGTGAGTGCCATGAGCCAACCCATCAGCCTTCTTGAACACACCCACACATGGGAGAAGAAAGTTCCATACCTAGTTTGCTCTTGAAGTGCTGAGCGTCACAGCAAAGACCTCTGCCTTCCAAGTATCATCATTTTTGCTTTTCATTTCAACAACGGGAATCATTCCTAACATGCCTGCTGATCTGCCAAGGTTATAAACTTCTACTTAAGAGGCACCATATGATTTATGTAGGGTCCTTCTTGTTTTTGAAATCACCAGTTAAGCCAGGAAGCAGATATTTCAGTCTGCCCTTAGTATGAAAGAACCACAAGCACTTCCTAGTGACACTGAAGGACCTATTTTTAAATGTTTCTTCCGTTGCTGCCACCCACAGATATGTTTGAAAGGAAGAGAGAGGTGCCATATTTCATATGTAATACTGTTTTCTCTTGTTCCCTTACTATGTAGCTTCGCTACCCACAGTTCAAGTGTGAGACGACTGGGGTAGTGCTGATCGGTAGCACACCGAATAGATCAAGATCCATAGAAAATCTGATGGCTGGAATCTACAAATTGTATTTAACAAGCTAATGTCTTAATTTGCAGATAATGATGCCTGTTTGACAGGTCTCCACTGTGTGTTTGCACACAAAGTGGAAGACTTGTGAGGCCCATTTGGAGCTCTCCAACTGGAGCCTCTTTGTCAGTGTTTGGTTTTCACATCAACAGGCATATTTCCTCAAAAGGAGGAAAGATTGCAGATGAGAAGGTTTTTTTCCCCATTTGTGCTTGTTTTTTGTTCACCTGTTTTGAATAGTTCTCAAGCTTGTTCAAATGTACGCTGTTTCTCCCAAGAGAGATCCTGTGGAATAGTCTTTCCCAGCCAGATGTATTCCATATGTTTTAGACTACAACACCTGTCATCCCTGACTATTGGCCAGGTTGGCTGGGGCTGGAGAGTGTTTTCCAGTCCATCAGTTGGGCATCTTGATAAGGAAGACTACAAAACTTCCCTCTTCCTGATGACTGATGTTTTAGTGCTTTTGTTTCACTGTCTGCTGATGTCAACTTAGGGCTTATCCAGATGGAGCGTTTGTTCCATTATATGTACCTGATTGTGCGTTTGTGGCAGTGGTTCTTTTTCCACCATCCAGATAACACTAATTTTAAATTGATAAAGAGTGACTTTTGTGGGTCTTGTAAAGTCACCTCCTATAGTATTTCATTTTGTGCCAAGGGCATGGTTCAGACAGCAAGAGCTTCTTGGATTGGGACAGAGTGGATTTGAAATAAAATCACGAATTAAATTTTAAAAATCAGATTTTTTATTATTTAAATTTTTAAAAATTGATTTTTAAAATTTAAATTGTGATTTAAATTGGTTTAACGTCAATTTTTTTATCCACCCTGAGGCAGAACCTTTCAGTTTAATGCTAATCGACTTACATAGTAACAGCAAAAAACAAATATGCAGCAGAGCAATTAATTTTTGAAGAGCTTCCTCAAGATTTTTAAAATAGTTGTTCTTAGACAGCATATCTCTGAAGTAGATTAAGAGTGTATGTCCATTGCCAAGAGTTCCCTTTGTAATCTTTCAGTTTAACACTGACTTATGAAATCAACAACATTGAAACAAAAATCTACAAGAGAAGATCATTTTTGAAGCATTTGTACAAGTTTTAAAAATCCTTTTAACTATTTTTGAAGAAGGTTGGTTTCCTAAAAAGATGAGTGGGGTTTTGGAAGACTTATTAACAGAAACCCTGGTAACTCTGTGCTCAGAAGGAACTAAATGGCATCAGCCAACAGAAGGGTGGCGGAATAAAATGCTCTTTTTAGATGAGCCCTGACTGTTTTGCTTGCTATGCGATGCTGCCTGCAATGCATATGAGTTTCCATTTCCTCCTCCTCTCTGCTGAATGTTTTGCTTAGTCCCCTTTGCACATGGTGTAGCAGGTCAACCTCACCAACTGTTGGACTGCTAGGGATTGTGAACTTCCTTTAGATTCTGTCGTGCCATTTCCCCTTTGAATATCCTACAGTTGGATCCTTTCCTGGCACAATGGATGGGCTAATGTATTCCATTGGCAGAAATGCTTCAACTAAATGTTAATTTATCCTGGTGGTATCCCAGTTTACCTGATAGTATGCCTTCTCCTAGCAGCTTCAACGCGACCTCCACCAAGAATTCCACATCTCATGGTTTCTGTCCAGAGAATGCCAGATTTTGTTAACAGTGGTCATGGACAGAATCTTAGATGGCATTTAGGTGTCATTGCTTCCTTGTAACATGCACATTGAATGGTAGCGACCAGTTAAGTTATTAAAACCTCCGATAAGATGTTGAAATGAGGCCTGCTGGGTGCAGCTTCCTGAGCCTTCTATGAGTGCTGTCTCGTTTCTAACTTTTCTTTGTTTTACAGGGACACAGAATTGAGGCAGCGGCGGCAACTCTACGAGGCAGGCCTCCATTCTTTGGCCCGCTACGGGAGCCACGATAGCAGCAGTTTGGGAGTGGATGGGAAGAAGAAGCCTCGGAAATGGCAGTTAGAGACGTCTGAGAGGCGCTGTCAGATTTGCCAGCACCTGTGTTACCTATCCATGGTAAGAGAGGCTGCTAGATTCTGGAATTCTCCCTACAAACGTATTTCCAGTGCTCCCTAGTTAGAGGGTAGCCTCTAGCTCAGTGGTCCCCAACCTTGGGCCTCCAGATATTCTTAGACTACAACTCCCAGAAGCCTTCACCACCACCTCTGCTGGCCAGGATTTCTGGGAGCTGAAGTCCAAGAACATCTGGGGGTCCAAGGTTGGGGACCACTGCTCTAGCTAACATACTGGCTATATTTCAATGACACAGAGGTTGAAATCTCCTGGAGAGCAGTGGTGAATGGAATCGCTACAGAACAAAGTTGCATTATTTGGCCTAGAATGTACGTACTCAGTCATCTCCCTGAAATTACATATTACGAAAGATGATAGGCAATGTGAGCAAAGGCTATGTCAGTATTGATGTCGCTAAAGTGTACCAGTTACAAACAGAAAAAATATTCATTTTTTAAATTGCTTATTATGCATCATGACTCCTAGTTCTCAAAAGTGTGATTTCTCAAGGACAAATGCAGTTTAAAGACATACCCTCAACATTTCTTTGACACCTGCTCTTGCATGAAGAGACTCCTCTTTGCTTGGAAGAACAGTTTAAAATTACAGATATTGACTCTATTTTTATTGCTCAGTAGATTTTGATTAAAATTACTTAGGCTGTATCAACCATATACAGTAGCTAGTAATATCCAGCTGCTTCTGTGTGGCTATTAACTTTACCATATTCAGATTAATAACAATAGTCTGGATTTACAAAGCAAAACTATTCAGTCTTTAAATTTTGAAAGTGAGATCTAAATAGTTGAGACCTATTAGGAAGCAAAGATTGGACCTGTATTGAGACCACCATATAAACCTTTATTAGAATAATTGAAATACTATATGATATGTAGCTTGTTCATTTTTTTAAAACAAATGTTTACAGGTTGTACAGGAAAATGAAAATGTTGTCTTCTGCCTCGAATGTGCCCTAAGGCATGTAGAAAAACAGAAGTCTTGTCGTGGACTGAAACTAATGTATCGTTATGATGAGGTGCGTAGAATTGTATTAACTAATAGAAGGAAAAAATGGAGAACAGCAGACAGGCTGGAACTGTTGTGTCTGTGGCATATAAAGTTGAAAATTCTGATTTGTTGTTGCAAATTCTTTAAGCCGTGTTAGAAACCTACTTTTAATTTCTGTTTTGGGGGAACATTTGTTATTTAATAGTTCTTGTCTTGTATCCCATGTTTTTTTAATGACAGGCAAGCATACTGAAGTTTACGGAACACTGTTTAAATGGGGTACATAGAGATTCTTTTTTTAAAAAAGAGTAAATCAAATATTAAGTATTGGCACCAGCATGAAGCTAATACAGTGAAAATGTCTTGTAGCATAGTTGTGCTAGATTAAACTGTCACACGGTTATAAATCTACTTGTGCTAAAATGTCTGCCACACTTGCTCTAAACCTAAAAATATAAACTGCTAATGCTGCAGCTCTGCTATTGCAAGGATATAACTGGATACAGGCCCAGACTTAACTAAGGACTGCTATTGACTGTGTTCAGAAAAAATGCTAAACATACCTGTTGATCATGGAGGATCAGCTTATCAACAGCCACTAGTCATAAGGACTATATGTGACCTCCAGTACCAAAGAAGTCAGTATGTCTGTGAATACCAACTCTAAAGGAGTACAAGTGGGAAGGTGCTGTTTTGCTCATGTCTCACTTGTGGGCTTCCCACCACACTGGTAGCCACTGTTGGAATGGAATATCAAGCTAGTTGGGCTAGATTCTATGTTTTTTGCATTTTGAACAAGTACTGGGCTTTTGTGTTCCCCATTCATTTCTTCTGCAGCTTAGTGTTTCTTCAAGTCCCTAAATTGTTGTTAATCATAACTATGATTCACTGAAATAGGACAAGGTTAACTGTCTGTGTTTGGATGTAATACTAAACTGCAGTCGGTTAAAAAGAAAAAGAAAACTTTTTGATCTCCTTGTGACTGCACTGGAAGGGGTGAGGAAGATTCATGTCGTGCTGAAACACAAGTAAATGTTACACCTGAATCCAGCCATTACTGCAAATGCTGTTACTCACTGAAATGTGGCCCTGCATTTGTTGCTTGACATCTAAAGTTTATTCTTTAAAAGGCAGTGAAAATATTGATTCTTTCATTATTTCTCCTTGGCAAACAGGAACAAATAATCAGTTTAGTCAATCAAATTTGTGGAAAAGTATCTGGCAAAAATGGCACCATTGAGAACTGTATCAGCAAGCCTACACCAAAAAGAGGACCTCGGAAAAGAGCAACAGTTGACGTGCCATCAAGACTTTCATCCTCCAGTTCATCCAAAAGTGCTTCAAGTTAATCATGAAGATGCCAACACACTCTCTCATTTTTGTCAATTTTATATATATATTTTGTAATTATTATATCATAGTTTGGAGTACTTGCTGTAGAATACAAGCTGTCTTTGCACTAGCTCTAAAGAAGATTTTCTTCTGGTTTTAGAGAACTAATTTTGTTTTAGCATTAAACTGTTGAATTTTATTTTTATTTTATTTTTTACTTAGGATAGTTAGATATAGCAGGTTTTTTTTAACCTGCTGTATGTTCACTGTTTTAAAAGCAGAGAGGGGCTGATAAAATTCATTTATATTTTGTCCCTCTGCCTGAAATTAAAAAGCCTTTTCTGTCAGTAACTGTAAAAAAGGCTTTTATCCCCCTCCCAGTTTTTTTTATAGGTTGAAGTTTGGCGTGTTTATAATTTGTTCTCCAGTCATGTCAGCAGATTTTTTTTCTATAGAGAGAAAAGGGATAGGAGACAAAACTTGAAAGAAATTGCTATACTTCTGGCTTGTATTCTGTAACAGGCAGGATAAGTTTTGTACCTTTTTAAATTGGAGAATACACGATTTTATTTAAGAGGTTATGGCAGCTGAAGATGGATTTAGTTTTCTAACCCTAGGCAAAATGGGAGATTTGGAGAAAATGTTCTCTGTTACCAGCACTTCACTATGCATCTGTTCGAGGAGGAGAAGAAAGAGAAGAAAAAGACTGCCTACCTTGAGGAGTCATGTGAGCGAAAACTGTGCCTGATTTCATTAGGAAATCCATTCTGTTATTTTTTTGGTGCTGTTGGCTACTTTATCAAAAACCCTTCAATAGCATCCTTTAAAAAATGATTGAAGCCATAAGTGCTTCTTGTCATAGACGTGCAATCTTTAACATTCCATTTCCATTCCACTGCTGTTTCTTTCATACCTTTTCACAGTCAGCATTAATTTTGTTTTTGTTATATGATCACATTTAGAGCCACTAGCAGACTTGCATATTTGTTTTGAATGTGAAAAATGCATTTGCTCTCATCTTGTCTATTTTTTTTCTTCTTCATGTTGTAACAAAAAGAAATCATACCTTTTGTACATAAACCTGTAAATTGTTTTAAATACTTGAGCCTTTTCTTGGGAGGGTGGGGAAGGGTGGCAAAGAGACAAGATGAAGAAAAGCCTTACGTTTCACTTTCTTCATCGGTTGGATTGGATGCTTACAGGGTTTTTCTTGTAACATTTATAAGTGCTGCTTACATCACTGAACAACAACAAAAATAATAATGGAGTAGTTGTTGCCCTTTTCCAGTTGTGTGTACAGTATGTGTGGAATAAAAAAGGGAAAATGTTTTCACAAACTCTTGTTTCATAATTGAATTCAACAAGACCGTAGAGCTACCCATATTGCACTGAGCTTGCCAGTGGTGAGTGACTGTCAGGAAAGTCTTATAAAATACATATTGTTGGTTGTTGCAGAAGACTGAAATGTTTTGGAATATTTAACAATAACATACAGAGTCGAGTGTTTTCCAATGTGGTTGTCTGGTTTTTATGGCCTTGCTGTGTATTTTTTTCCTTCTTGACAGTAAACTTCTGACTATGGCTTACAGTTTGACATTTAATTTATTAGCACTGCTCTGCTTGCTTTCCTTGTGAGGAAAGACATGTTTATTGCCAGTTTTTGTTTACTTTTCAGGTTTGTACTACAAGGTTTAATAAAAACACACTTTTTGGACACATTGTCTTTCTTCTGAAAGAGTAGTAGAGATTAAATAGTTAAAAGATAACTATTCCCTAATATGGGCTCATTCTGTTAGGTTAGCAAAAGGAGGTAACATGGAGCAGTCATCACTGGTTCTCACTGACAGAGAAATATGTTACCAATAAAGTAGATATGGCATGGAGAACATGTGGCCTTCTTCCCTTACCATTTGCTATACTGGTAGGGTTAATCAGAGAGCCACAACAGGCCAACCCCATCTGGAAGGTTCAACATTCCTAATTGTCTGCACTACGCTCTTGAATCTGATTCTCAGGTGAATTATGAATGGTGAACACTTTTCACTATCCCCTCTGCTCTTATACTTCCTATGGCCTCTGTTTTACACAGAGCTCTTTGTTTAAACTATGCTAAGCAGCTGAAGTGACTCCTGTAACAATCACTAGTAAGGGAATAGCTACCAATGTAGAAAAAGCCCCAAGTTCAATATATATAACAGGCAGTACTAAACAGTTTGTTGGATTAGTGCTATACTAGCAGAGATCGCACAGTAAGTCCAAACATTGTCTTGAACTTGTTAGGATAGGATAGTTCTTCAATCTTTTGCCCTCTAATGCAGTCACATTGGTCAGGGGTAGGATAAAATTATGAAAGAGATAAGCAGAACCTTTCCCATGTGTCTTTCTTATTCATTCAAGTAAGAATATCCATCTTTAAATAGGCCAAACCAGTGACAGGAAGATGGCATAATTTGCTATGCTACCAGAACAAGCTAAAATGGATATTTGGCAGCTGCTATCACTGTATAATACCTAATAGAGTACATTGTAATTAATTTCCCACTTCACTTCTTCATTTTTAGGTATGTAGAACACTCTATTTCAGTAACAAAAAGAAAATCCACTCTGTAGGAGCCAGTACAATCCCACATTCTTGCTCTACAGTAATTTGGATTCATTTTTTACATCCTGAAGAAGATAAAACATCGGAGGCCATTTTTCTACTGCTAGAACCTTAAAGGTGCAGATATTTTATCAGTCTTTAGCCACAACAATGAAAACACATACATTGTGACTACAATGAATAAACATGGCTTCAGTATATTTCCCTTAAGAAAGTTAAAATAAAATGTTTCATGAATTTTTCTTTGGATAGCCCTCTATATACAGGATTTACTGTTCACAAGCCAATATTTTATTGCTAATTCAGTGCTTTTTTTTCTTGTTTCCTTCCTTTTTAAAAATACAAATTAGCATTTCACATGACTCAAACCTGAATTTTATGTATGGCAATTTCTTTCACGATAGATCATAACAGTAATCACAGACAAGCTCAATCATTTTTTCATTCATATACTCCAGGGTCCTAATTCCTATAGCACACTCTTATAAGATTCAATTTGTTTGTGAATCGCTCTCATCACTAACATCAGAAGGACCTTTCATTTCTGTATTTACAGCAACAAGGGCAGTGTCCACTTGCACATCTTCCTCATCTGACTGGATCACAGGCGATTCTCCTTCACTGACATCTTGGCTGGCAGGATCAGTCCAGGCTGGCGCTGAGGAAGACAACTCCTTTATATCCGACTGAGGGGGAACTTGCAGACTGATTTCATTTTGACAAGTGCTGGAATCTGACCCTTCAAAACAATGAGAGGAAAATGGTTTACATAAGTGATAGAAGTTGAGTGACAAGTCATTATATCATGAATGTATTTACCCTTTTATTTGAAAACTCACTTTATTAGAAAAATTAGAAGTCTGACATATTCCCTTGTGTATTTTGTACAGAAGAGTTGAGAAAAGCAATAAAACATTTGAATATATACTCTAAAAATGGCACTCAATTTCTCGGGGTGTTGGATGTGCAAGCATGAAGGAGTTCTGGATTATTAGCAAATGTGTTCACGGTTTGGACGTTGTATTATATATAGTTGTATGAAAGTATCCTTGAGCCTAGCTTGCTTAATGCATAATAACTAATTTAAGTCTCTTAAGATTCTGTACAAGAAAACTGGACTTGTAAATTATTCTATTCAACTATGGAACAAAACCAGTTGGGATAATATTTTCTCATTATGAAAACCAGAGTTTCTCTAAGGGCTCCTTCATCACAAAAGCGGGATGGAGGAAGAACTGAACAAAGTTTTCATTGTCACAGTGTATTTTGACATTTATATACTGTATGCACACAGATTTAAATTTATTGGATAGGCAGGAACATAAATCACAGTGTACAATCTTATGCAACAGAAATTATGAGTTGTTTCCCATGATACATTTGAAGTAACATCTATATTAACCTAAATGAAACCTCACCTACAGTAATGACACATCCATGTGAAAATGGTGTCAGGGACAACTGAAATGTTTTTACAAAGTCATGAAAACTGAGGAATCCACATTTTAGTGGGGAAGAGGGGCTTGAGACAGCAACATCTAAAGATAGGATGAGAGCACGCACCTTATCCAGATTAACTGAAAATTATAGGGGCCAAACTACATCTTGCATCCAACTATGCAATAGTAGCAAGTGGTGTTTGGGGGGGGATGACAGAAATCCAGTGAGAAAATCATGAAGAGAAAGGAACACTGTCTCTGTTATCTCCCTCTAATCCCCCCCATCCTCCTCTGCAGTGCTTCTTCAATCAAAAAAAAAAAAAAAGTGGGAGGTCAAAATAGGTTATGTGCACCATCCATGTGTGTTGTTTGACCAGATACAGTAGCTGAGAAATTACTAATACTTCTGAATCAGCTGGAGCATATCTGTTTATCTTCCTCTCATGAATATGGCAGCATGTACTAGGTGCAAAAATACATCTTGATTTTAGTGATAAACAGTATATCACAGAAGTGAGTATGCCCCCTCACATTTCATAAGTATTTTAGTCTATCTTTTCATGTGATAACACTGTCCGATGGCAATTTTTATATATATTTTTTTGTATTTTAATTGTTTTGAATTTTTATTGCATTTTAAATTTTGTAAGCCGCCCAGAGACCTTTGGGTAGTGTGGGCGGCATATAAATTAAATAAATAAATAAATAAATAATACTACCTATATGAGATAGGAAAGGACTCAATAGTGACCTTCTGCCAGTGGAATGACACAATCTAACAGAACCAGGAGATAGAAAAACTCATTCTATATTGCAGCTCTCCCCAAAAACTCGAAATTAAGTGGGAATCCTTCCAGAGTGAATTTCCAGGCAACAGCAGAGGGGTGTGGCAGCAGAGGGGTAGAAAGCTACACTGTGACAAGACAATGCTGATTTTAGTCCATGTACATGTAGGCATCCTTCAGTCTCGAGAGACTATGGTATCGTGCTCTGTGTGGAGGTCTTGGAACAGTGTCTTGTGTGGCTGAGAAGGCCAATTCGAGAGTGACAATCCCTTCCACACTGGAGACAAATCCAATCTGTCCCCTGTCCAGCTCCCTGGTTTTGCTTCTTTTGGGACTGCCTCTTTGCCTCAGTCTGCTGTACAAGTGTCTCTTCAAATTGGGAGAGGCCATGATGCACCGCCTGCCTCCAGGCTGAACGCTCAGACGTCAAGGTTTCCCATCTGTTGAGGTCCATTCCTAAGGCCTTCAGATCCCACTTGCAGATGTCCTTGTAACACAGCTGTGGTCTCCCTCGGGGGCGGCTTCCCTGCACTAACTCTCCATACAGGAGATCTTTTGGAATCCGACCATCAGCCATTCTCACAACATGCCCAAGCCAACGTAGATGTCACTGTTTCAGTAATGTATACATGCTGAAAATTCCAGCTCGTTCTAGGACTACTCTATTTGGAACTTTGTCCTGCCAGGTGATACCAAAAATGCATCGGAGACAACGCATATGGAAGGTGTTTATCTTCCTCTCCTGCCGTGCACAAAGGGTCCAGGACTCGCTGCAGTATAGGAGTGTGCTCAGGACACAGGCTCTATAGACCTGGATTTTGGTGTATGCCGTCAACTTCTTATTAAGCCATACTCTCTTTGTGAGTCTAGAGAACATGGTAGCTGCTTTCCCAATGTGTTTATCCAGCTCGACATCTAGGGAGAGAGTGTCAGATTGTTGAGCCAAGGTACACAAATTCATGAACAACCTCCAGTTCTTGCATGGAGATAGTAATAGAGGGAGGTGAGTCCATGCCCTGGCACATGACTTGTGTTTTCTTCAGGCTGATTGTTAATCCAAAGTCTTGGCAGGCCTTGCTAAAATGATTTGTGTGTTGTTGGAGGTCTTTAGCATAGTGGGCAACAATGACTGCATCATCAGCAAAGAGGAAGTCCCGCATGCATTTCAGTTGGACTTTGGTCTTCGCTCTCAATCTAGTGAGATTAAAGAGCTTTCCATCTGATCTAGTCCGGAGATAGACACCTTCTGTTGCAGTTCCAAAGACCTGCTTCAGCATGACAGCAAAGAAGATCCCAAACAGGGTCGGCGCAAGGACACATCCTTGTTTTACTCCGCTTTGGATGTCAAAGGGATCTGATGTTGAGCCATCAAAAACTACAGTGCCCTTCATTTCCTCATGAAAGGACCTGATGATATTAAGGAGTTGAGGTGGACATCCTATCTTGGGAAGTATTTTAAAAAGTCCACAGGAAGGAAAATAAATAAACAGTTCACACAATAAAGGGAAGCAAGAAACAGATACTGGGATTATACTTACTGAAGTACACAAGATCACATTCAGAATTCTTAAATCCCAAGCACCTATTAAGGGTGCTGTGTAAACAAAATGTATATACAGTACATCTTAATCTCCACATATGCACTGATTGTTCTGAATTAGTTGTAAAGAAACCACAAAAAGTGGTGGTAGAAGCCCTACATAATATTTTATGTTGCAGGTGTAAGGTTAAAACAACAGACCTACCAAAAATTAATAACCAGCAGATCAACCCTTACAGGGGAGAAAGGGCTAGCCCATGACAAAGGACAGCCTGGGAGGGGTCTTTCTTTATTTTAATTTTAAAAATCCTTTGTTTAAATCCACCATGCAGCTCATTTTCTACCTATCAGAGGTGATGGCATAGCGCTATCCTCTCCTCCAGAATTGAGAAAGACATCTAAGGCTTCTTGGTCAGACATGTCCACAAGGTCCATTTGTTCCAACATGTCCACGTTCACTTCCATAGAAGACATGCTTCCTATCGGCTCTGCAATCAGGAAAAAGAAAAATCTGTGAACTAGCAAGTTTACTCACATATGTCTCTACAGATGTCAAAATACATTCACAGGAACTAAACTGATTATACCAGTCACAATATCCAAAGACTGTGTTTTTCTGAATAGGCAGGCTCTGATATTTTAAACACAAATAGTCAATTTATTATTGACACTGTATCAGTACCCAACAACTATCAAGACTTGCCGTCACCCAAACAATACAACGTGAGGTTTCTTAAAACTTGGACAGTGAAAGGGACTACTTTATAAGATGATATACTCTCCCTCATTAGAGGCTTCCAAACAGAGTTTGGGCAACCCTCTGCCAGGGCAGCTTTATTTGTGAATTTCATGCATTGACAGGGAACTGGGTTAGATGTCCTGTGGCTTCCCTTCCAACTTTACAACTGTCTCATTCTACAAGACAGGTAGGGAAATCCAAAGTATTACTTTGTATTGCCTCTACTGTTGTCACACTATTTTTGCTGCTAGGATAGCTCTGTGTTTCAGAACACATTCTGATACTGTATGGTCAAATCTATGTTGATTTCATTGCTTGGAAGGGAGAAATGGCAGGGCATGTCCACCGCTTCAAATTACCTAAAGGAAGTGTAGAATACAGACCTACACATGAAATCAGCTTAAAACCAGCAGCAGAGTGTTACAATGGCTACACAAGTTTCCTATTGCAATTTAGGCCAAGTATTAGAGACCTGAAGAATCACAAACAAATTTCAACCCTTACCTCGCCTTTCAGCTACTTGCAGATAACCTGTAGACAGGTACTGCTCCATGTCCTGCTGGAAAGCTTCTTCAAAGAATTTCTGCCGCTCCTTTAACTTCAGCTGCTGGGTGTGCTCCATATCCAGCACCTTTTGAGTGTGTTCTGCATCAAGTTCAGCTTTAGTAAGGAAATGGACATTACAACTGAAGGACTCTGCTTTCAACATTTTCAAAAACATTTACATTTCATATATCCCCACCCCCTCTCAATAAAGTAAACACTGGTGAAATTAATAATCAGAAATTGTATCAAGGTTAGAGAACTACCAAATACAGAAAACCAATGATTTCCCCTTAATGTTGCTCAGAGATCTGAATTTTAATTGCAGTATCTGTTTTCCTTTATCCTCAAACAAACACAGCAACCTGGGAACAAGTGGAATTTATGTAACCTTTTAAGAATATAAGAAGCAGTATGCTCAATGAGACAACAGACCTATTAAGTCCAGCATTCTGTTTCCACTTGAAACTTGTAGGAAGTGTACAAGTAGAACACAGGAAACAGCACCATCCTGCTCATATTCCCTAGCAACTACCATTAAAGGTACACTGAAGCCCACTCCACTCCCAGTTCTGTCTGTTGTGTGCCATCAAATTGGAAGTGAATTACAGCAACTCTTTCAAAGTAAGTGAGATATTTAAAGAGTGGTTTTACCAGTTCCACACACCCTTCAGTTCCCATGGCAGAGTGAGGTTTCAAACCCGGACCGCCTGAGTCCCAGTGCATCACTCTAACCATTAATTGATGCTGGGTCTGTCCTCTCCCACTTAGCTGAGTGTATTTAAACCACTGAAGCATAAATAGCTAGAATTAACACAACATCCAGACTAACCAGACATGTTTAACTGCTGTACTTTCCAAGGAATCATAAAAACTGCAATTTCAGGCTGGGGAGGGTTTTACAGGACTAACGGCATACTCAGCATGCTCCAAAATTTATCATCCATGTGATTCTTTGCTACAAAGGTCAACTGTTACTTGAATGTCTGCAGAGATCTCCCTTGCTGTCACCTCCACTCTAAGATATAGTAAGGCGATTTTATTTCCCATTCCACCTGCCCCAGAGGAACCAGCCTCTTCCATATGTGACATTGGAGGGTTATTCCTGAGTCACAACTAGGGATGGGGGTATTCATATATAAATATGAACATCCCTGCACAGCTGGACTTAACAAGGGTCCAGCCCCTGGGGCCGGGCCATCCACTCATGCGTCCTGCCATCCTTCCCATTTGGCTGGCCAATCATCAGCCGTGCAGGGAGACTTGTCCCCCCCCCCCCGCCAGCCAAGCAGGAAGAGAGTTGGAAGGATGAGTGGGGCCACTGTCACAGCAGGATGCATGAGTGGATGGTCCAGCCTTTGGGGGGGGGTGACCCTCATTAAGTTCAGCTCTGCGAGGATATTCATACATGAATACAAATACCCCCATCTCTAGTAACAACCGAAAATGTTATCTTGAGCAAAAGTGCTATGGTATTTCCTATGAACAGCTGCCTACCCACTCTTCTTGATGACAAACTGCATTTGAAACTCAACTGGGCTGTGTTTCATATGGCCCAATTCAAATGCTGTGGTGGGACCTTAAGAGAGCCTTCCATAAACAAATGCCCACAAACCTCAATGAACCGAAGCCATGTTGTAAAGAAGAGTGGGCCCAAATTCCTCCACAATAATGTGAGATACTGATAAAGTCATACAGAAAACACACGGAAAACTGACCTATTGAAATGCAAGGTCTACAGAAAACCCACCCACACAGACCAGTACCTACACAAAAATTTCAACCACCACCCACAACAAAAAGAGGCATAATCAAAACACTGGTAGACCATGCAAATCGGAACTGTGAAGCTCAGTTTCCATCACTGGAAAATACAGCCTGCAGAAGGTCAACAAACTCTACCCAGCCACAAGGACCAGAGATCATTGCACAAAAGAGACCAGCTAAAGACACCCATCAACCACAGTGACAGATAATCTCTCCCACTTATCACAACAATACATCCACAACAAAAACACGCTGATCAGCCTATCTCCTGAAAAGGACAAAAGCTGTTCCCACAGGTATAAATACTCAACTATCCAACAAACAGCAACAGAGCATGGACAGAGTTCCGACTCCAGTCCTCTGAAGATGCCGGCCACAGCGACTGGCGAAACGTTAGGAAGAACAACCTTCAGAACACGGCCAAAGAGCCCGAAAAACCCACAACAACCATCAGATCCCGGCCATGAAAGCCTTCGAGAATACATGCAGAAAACAACTACTTAAAGTTATTGTGGTTCTACAAGCTATGGAATCATAGGGTGTACTTAATTTTTCACACATGGCCACTCCATTTTGGCTTTATTTTTGTTAAAGAAATCTTGACTGGTGTAGTATGGCATGTGTTTTTGTTCACATGAGGTTGTATTTGCCTAATTTTCAGACCTGCTAAGGACAAGATGGTTTTTAGTATGTCCTAAGATGTAAAACCAGAGAATTCAAAGAGGGTGTACTTTCTTATTCACATGCCTATATGCTGCTCCATGGACTCTGGTCTGTCCTCTGAAGTCAGTTTACTGAAAATATCAAAATATTGCTTCAGGAATTATTTGAACTAAGCAAAAAATAGACTGCACTTAGATTCATTTTCAAAAACATAAAAGAAAAACATTCAGCAAATTGAGATGCATTTTACCCTTTTACAACATTTATCCTGAGGCAAACATTTTTATCCTCATGAATGTGGTTACATGAAATAATCCCCCAAAGGGCATCAAGAGCAAATACAGTGTCTACATCACCACTTACACGCTGTGGCTTTTTTTCACATGGAAGTGCTCCCGAGAATGCAAGTCCTGAAACTGTGTAAGAGCATCGGGCTTTAGAAGCCAAAATGCTACTCAGAACAAATGTGTGTCCAAGGGCACACACACTGTTGGTTTTCCCTTCTGCACACAGCTGTTTCTCTGAAGCAAGCAAACGGGAGTGCAGCACCCAGTCTGCAGTGTAGGAAGGCTTTCTGGTATAATTGCCTGCTTATACTGGAAGAATCCAACAAAATTCTGGTCACCAAGAGTCTTAGAAGAGCCCAAGTACATATTAGAAATTAATGAATTAGGGGAAACTTCATTACCTTAAATAGCCATTACTTATTTTAAAATGTTAAAAGATTGTAATGTTTCCAATCAAATATTAAAATAAAAATGCTGACCATTATAATCACTAAGGGTCTGACATAAGGACAAGAAAGTTTATAACACTCCAATGATTTAGCTGCCAAACATAAACATCCAGCACAAAACTTCTACATTCCTGAATATTTCAATTAAAATACAGTGGTGCCTCACTTAACGATTACCTTCTTAAATGATGAAACTGCTTGACGATGAAGTTTTTGCAATTGCAAAATGATGTTTGCTTAACGATGATCGGTCCCCTGCTTCAGGAACCGATTTTTCGCTAGACAACTATTTTAAAACAGCTGATCGGCGGCTTTAAAATGGTCACCCACTGTGCAAAATGGCTCCCCGCTGTGCTTTAGAACGGATTCCTCGCTTTACAGGCACCGGAAAATGGCCACCCTATGGAGGATCTTCGTAAGAGGAGCAGGTATTCCGCCCATTGGAATGCATTGAACCGGTTTTCAATGCATGTAAATGGGTTTTTTAATTTCGCTTGATGAGGATTTTGCTTAACAGCGATTTAAACGGAACGAATTATCCTCGTCAAGCGAGGCACCACTGTATTACACATTTTCATGAGTTAGTTTGACTTTTTACCAAGCAGACCAGTACTGTTTATTTTTAAATGCACCATGAGTTATCTTCTGCAGGATCTCCTTCACTCAGATACGCAACAGTGCACTTGTGTCACTGCCATGGTTTGACTCTACACTAAATAAAACTGTATGCTTCAGATGACAGGAAACACATCAGACAGGCAGAAAAGCTCCATGTGCCTGAATAAAGGATCAATGAAGAACCTAATATATCCTTCCTGAACAGGAAAGTCACCCGCAAATGGGCCCATGCATATGACTTCTTAACTGGCACACATCCAGAATAAGGAAATATATATGTGAAAGAAAATTTCTCATACTACCAGCACAAATTCCAGAAATGAGTTGACTGACCCATCTATGGACCAAAGACATGAGCAGCTACAGCAACATACTAACATGACAGATTAGCAACTACTCAAATTCAGCAAATGCATCAGCGTCTCAATGGCTGGGAAGCGCCTTCATAAGAAACAGACAGCATTATACAGTACCTCTGCTTTGTGTCCAGCAGTGCCTGATGCTAGGGAGGATGGTATATCTGCATGTTACAAGTGCTGAAAAAACCAGGAGAAGAGATGACTGCTGCCAAGGGATGGAGAAAGGGGCATATCTATCTCCTGCAGGCAGCATAGAGTTGCAGTGGCAAACATAGCGAGCCTAGGGCACAAGTCCCAGCACCACAGGAGCTGTGCAGAAGGGGACAAAGTGCATGCAAATGCAAATGCTGTCAGATATGGGGAAGCAAAGTGAGCAATGGAAAAAGTGTTTGTTGTAAGAGCAAAAGTGTATTGTAAGAACAAAATATACATGAGAACTCAGGAGAGAGAAGTGAGAATTTTATGCTAATGAGTAAGAAGGGGAAGAGCACACACACAGAGAGAGAATTCTGTACGCACATGTGCATATAGAGTCTGTGAGAAAATGTATCTGTGTTGAAAAATGCACACATTTTATAGGTTAAAAGCACACACCCACCCCAAAAAATGTCCTCTGGTTATCTCCTCATTATGATGATTTTGCTGCTTCAGTTGCCTTTCCTGTTCAATTGCTTGTCGTACTAGTAGGAAATATAAATTCAATAGTCTGCGTTTGTGCTGCTGTGTGGACTCAAATGGCTGCCTCTGTTCTTCAGTGTTGTCGGAGCATACTGAGAAGAACTCCAGCCACAACACATCATTTTGAACAAGTGTCCAGTCCACAAGCAATGTGTCACTTAGGCAGCTAACTGGTCACTTTTTAATCAGAAAAAGCAGAATTTAGTCTGAAACAGCAGGACTCTTGGATATTAATGATACTCCATAGGTAGAGGACACTTACCACCTGAATCTTTCAAACACCCTGGCAGAATCACAGTGGTATGCCTGAAGTGTGGTTAAAAAGCAAAGGAATTCTTTGTGCTGCTCCATTGTCAACTGTACAGTATTTGTATTTGATTTATGAGTCCTTCCCTTTCCCTTCCTTCCAGTCTAGGCCACTCCCTCCTAGAACAGCTTGGAAATGCACAAGGGTGGGGGTGCTGTCCGGAACACCTCCAATCCTCCAAGTGCCTCTGGGCTAGCATGAATAAAACAGTTCATATGTGCAAACTACCTTTACAGCTTTGGTATTTTTAAACTCCTAGCAGTTTCCTCTTGCACCATTTACTTGCAAATCTTTATTGGCCCCTTAAGAAATGCTTGCTCAAATGTTTAAGCACAGAAAAATAATCAATGATTATTCAAACAACAGTATCTTGCTCCAAAAGGGTTTACAGTAATTTGCAAACAGCAGTTTCCCTTCCACCCCAGATATTTGAAAAACACCAAGCCCTGTGATTGCACACTTTGTTCTACTCTAAACAAGCATGTGAACTCTTGCAATAAACACCCAACTGATTCAAGAAATCTATCAAACCAGCTCTATGGCAAGTTACAAAGAAGCAAAACAAAAATATCCTGACTATGTGAATATTTATTGGTGGCACAACATCCTGAAAATGGCTGCATGTGGCTATCACACAAATAAAGTGCTGCAGAGCAGAATGGGAACAAGGACCAGATAGGAAATGCCATTAAGGTTTCTGTCCAAATAAAAAAAGCCTGCTTATTTAGTTTTGTGAAAATAAATGCTACTCAACTGCACATCTTCCCATACTTATTGGCATTCTGTGTCAACGGAAAGAGCACAAGAAAAGTGCAAGTGTATTTTCAAAACACTGTCCACACATCAGCTGCGCAAGCTTTAGGAAGTTGTTCATAACGAAAACTGTAATGTGATATTATCAATGAATCTACATTTCATGTAAGTAATGTAGCTTTAACACAAAGTACAGTAGTTATCTAGAGTTCCATATGTTCTGTTCTCTTGTCCTTGTAATACAGAGAGTCACCAACTATACACATTTTTCCATCTTCACTTAAGGTAAAAGGAACAGGGTGAACAAAAACATTCCATATTGGTCAGTTAGCTCACACAAGTTGTTCCTGTGGCAAGTTCGCAAGCCCTGGGAGAATATCGTCTAGACAAATATGAAGATGATATTCAAATTGCTCTAGGAACTCGCCTGACTAACCAGGACCAAATGTACAATCAAACACTTGCAGATAGCATTGATGAATATAAGAGAGTACATAGCTACTTTACAGAACCATCAGAAATTAAATTTCTCCTTCAGCAATGAAGATGTAAAGATTCCTTCACTTACAAAATTCACGTCTCCATGGCTGCCATCCTGCAAGCCAGAAATCCCACAAAACCCTATTGTTTCTAAGTCACTGAGAAAAGATACAGCTACACAACAGCCATAGCCAACCATAACTGGCAAAATGGAAATCAAAATGCTACTAGCAGACTGAACCCTGCTCACTCCTACCTACCTCTTGTAGGAAAAAACACAGTACCCAGATTTTACACACAGCAGGGAAGAAAATGAGCACAAATAGAAATGCGCTTCCTCTTCTAGCCTCTCAAAACATTTAAAAGGAAGTAATACTGCTGTGTAGAGAGAAGATTGATGGCCTACTGTTCCACCACGGGGACTGATGGACCAAACACATAAGCAGTTTCTTTTAAAATACTCCAGCATTAGGTGCACTTTGACATTGGCGGTAGGACCGCATTTTATTGTCCCATAACAGCTAACTTTTGTTGTCTACAGTCCACTGCTAAACATCCAGTGGCTTCATCGGATCCCAGTTCCAGAACTATTTAGTGACTACTTGTTTTACAGATTTACATCTGCTGAATTAAGTATATTTCATTAGCCATCAATCTGATTTAATTAATGCCATTAAGGTCAGTTACTGAGGCTGCAATTCAGCAATCTTACTTATTATGTAATCATCGCTTTTATTTCTTCCATATGTATTGGAAGAGCTCTCCTTCTCCACACTTCTTGACTCTTTCTACCATGGCTGCATGAAAATAGCTGCTGTTCCCAATTCAACAAGCAGCTGACTTTATCTGATGTATTACTGCTGATCTGTTCAACTTCTGTATCCTACCACAACCTTCATTAGATTGATTATAGCTTACAGCTTCTCAAAGACAACAAAACATAAATAAAAAATTCAAACACAAAAATACTTTTCAGCACAGCTTTCTCATAAAGTTGATTGAACTAAAGTAGTAAACACAATTTCCTACTGAAAGCAGAATCTACGTCTGTGAAATTAGATTTGTGTAACAGAAAAAAAAACATTCCTGCAGTAAGAATATTACTTCAGTGGAAGTATTTTCATAACTCCCTTGAACACTTATTTTACTTACCTGTATCAGCAACACATGTACTTTCAAAATTGCTACAGATCAACAGAATTAAGACTAAAATACACAGCTAAAGACTTTACATTCCAAGCATGTTATTTGTAAAAACAGCTGGAGGAAACCCAGTGTTCCAGATATAATACCGGAAACATTACTATGGAGTCTAGAGGAAATAATTTTATTTAATTTTCCATGGAGTTACCAGAAGTAAAGACACCCATGTTGTCTCTATTTATACAATTTCAAGATAAAAAAGAAGAGCCCATAAGGTATAAATCCAGTCCCATACTTTTATGTAATTTAAGAACATATAAGATCTGCAGCACTTGTATATTAATAATAATACAGTACAGTACTATGTTTAAAATTAGAAAGGTTTCCATTTGTTCTCTCTTTGTGTTTGCTGGATGAGGGGAAAATATGACATAATAATAAGGGTTTTTATTAAGGATGCAGCTGGTCTGCAAATACATATTTGTGCAGATGATACCTACCCTCTTGACCGACACAAAAGACAAAAGAGAACTCTGCAGCACTCACTTAGCCTGCAGGACCCTGGATTTTAAACTTGCTTTTCCCATGCTGAAGATGGCTTCCTGTACAGCTAAGACCAAAAATGAATGACTGACTTTCCACAAGTATGACAACCGCTGCTCTTAACTAAAGACAGGAACTTTGTGGAAAATATATGTTAAGAGATTTGAACAGATGTAGGGGGTAAGTCAATTCTTACTTAAGGCAATAGTTTCAGAGGCTTCTAGGTGGAGAGTACACAAAAGTGGTTTCCCTTCCCTCCTTTTGGGGGCACCCAAAGACTGTGCAGCTTGCTGAAGGTTGGGAGTTCAATTCTCCACTGTGCTTCCTGCAAGTAGAGCTAGCCTTTGTGGCCTTGGGCAAGCTGCACAGTCCCAAAATGCACCCCCCCGACCACCGCCGAAGAAGAGAATGGTAAACCACTTCTGAATGTTCTTTATCTGGAAAATCCTGAAAGTTTCTCCATAAGTCAGAACTGACTTGATTACACATTATTATTCAAAAATACCAGGCACAGTCCATCAAAATTGCAAAAATTGTAAGAAACTGACTGGTATTACATTTAATACATTATGTAATGGTATTACATACCATATTTAACCAAAAACTTAAGTATCTGTTAAATATCAATCTAATATGTAGTTGTTCCTAATACTGCCATTTTTGTAGCTCTGGTAGTGTTATTTCTGAGATTGGCAACTGCTTATAATACTGTGCAAATTTCTTGAGATTGTTCCCAAAGCTCCAATGACTATGGGGACTACTGAAATGTGTTTCATTCCCAAGTGAGATATTTTGATCGCCAGATATCTGTACTTTGTTAGTTTTTCCAATTTTTTATTTTCAACTCTGGCATCCCCTGGAATTGCAATGTTAATGGTCCAGACATTTCTTTGTTCTATTACTACTGTGTCTGGTATGTTATGCTCAAGGTGCTCATTTGGATCCAGAAATCCCACAAGATCTTGACTTCCTCATTTTCTGACCCCTTTTCTACGTGATGTTCCCACAGGTTTTTGGAGGCTGGCAAGTTATATACTTTGTATAATGACTAGTGCACTAACCTTGCCTCTTTATCATGCCTAATTTTGTGATCTGCTTGTGCAACCTTTGGACATTCACAGATGAGGTGTGACACACTTTCATCTTTTTCTTGGCAGAAGTGACATTTGCTGTTGGCACTAATTCCTTAGATCTTAGCTTTCATTACTTTGGTTTGGAGTGTGTGAGGATTCAGTTATGGGGGCTTCCCGCCCTTCCCATGAAGGAGTCGAGGCAGCTTTTTCTGATAACAACTTGTCTTTATTTAACTCAATAAAGGGAACGTCAACAGTAACTTTAGGTTTGCTTTTAGTCTCTTGCACCGACAACGGTTCTGGCAAGGGCACACATGCAGACTCATCTAGTGTTTTAACAGGCAAAACATTCCAAGGTCCAACAGGGACCTGTTCAAACAGTTTGACCTCTACATCAGGATCATGTGGCTTCCTCATCTCCCATCCAGCCCCAGGATGGGTCTCCTGCTCGCGGCCAGGCACTCCAGGGACCAGGTAACACCCCATCTTCCTCAACTGCTCTATATGCCATGCTTGACAGGCTTCCTTCTCCCTCACACTAGCCTCTTTAGCTTCACGAAGCTTCTTCCGCCAAGCTTTAGCCTCGGTCTCCCCCCAATAAGAGGGTCTTTGCAATAAACCTCTTTTACGCCGACTCTCCGCCTCTTCCTTCGGCACTCACACCTGCTCCCATCGTCCGGTCCATGGATCCTCTAACCACACCATCTCCCAACCCCCCGGGATGTTATCTCTCTCCACTTTTATATCTCCCAGCCCCCCTTCATCTCCCTCTAACTCCACCCCTCTTCTTCCCACCAAATCTTCCTTAGAAGGGTTGGTTATCTTTAACCCCTTGAGTACTTCTTCCAGATCACTGGTATCCACAGCACAGGAAATCCCTCTTCCCTGTCTGTCTTCTTCCAAGTCACGAGTATCTGTCCCTTGATCCTTCTTAAGACCAGGGGTAGAAGGAGGGCTAGTCTGGGTCAGCTTGGATGTTTTTAAGAGAGTCAGCTCTACCAGAAAGACCCGGAGCTTCTGGTCTTTCCCTTCACAGAGTGCTTGTTCTTGTGCAGCAAAAATCAAGCCTTCGGTTTCTTTCTTAAGGGTCCCCAGTATTAGCCCTGCCCATGTTGAATTATTACTATGTTTTCCATCAATATTTCTCATGTGTTGTCCATGTAGTGGTTTATTTTTACAGCTGTTCAATTTATTTTCAAATTGTTGTTCCTTATATTGAGTCTTTGTTTCTGTTATTTTCCAAATACTCTCCATTTTCATCACCTTAAGTAATTTTTCTCTCCTTGTACTGATATAAACATTTATGCTTTTTTCCTCCTCTACTACCTGCTGTATTTGCAGTAATCCATGGGCTTTGATTTTATGTGGTAAATATAATCTGTCTACATCACTTTTTGGATGTAGTGTGTGATGCATGTTCATTAGTTTCTGTGTTTTTTGATCCAGTTCTTCTAATTCGGTTTTGAGTCCAATCTATTATTCCAGCTGGGTATCTAATTACTGGAACAGTCCATGTGTTTATGGCTTTGATTGTACTTCCACCATTTAATTTTGATGTTAAGACTTTTCACAGGCTTTTGATATATTCTGTTTTTGTCAGTTCTTTAACTTTTGTGTGCACACTGTTATCTGCTCCTAGTATTCCAAGGTATTAATAATTTTCATAACTTGAAAGTGATTTTATAATATTGCCATTTTAAACTCTATTCCATCTAATTTTTGAATCTTGCTACGGTTTTTAAGAGCTGCACATTTGTCAATTCCAAATTTCATTGGGATATCTTCACTAAATATCTGCACTGTGTTTAGTAGTGACTCTATCTCCATGGAACTTTTTCCATATAGTTTTAGGTCATACATATATAACAGATTATTGATTTTTCCCCCTGCTTGTTCTGAAATATGGTAGCCCAATCCAGTTTTATTTAAAATTATTGACATGGGAATTAGTGAGATGTTAAACAGCAGTTGTGACAAAGAACCCCTTGAAACAATCCTCTTTTGATGCTAACATGGTTAAAACTTGTCCCAGAGTAGACTTCGATCTAGATGGTTGCAGCCAGGTCGGAGAAGGGGGCAGGAAGGGGGCGATCAGGCAGCCAGGGACCCCCCTCTGGGCAAAAGAGGAAGAATTGGAGGAGGAGGAGGGAAGGGGGTTAGGGTCACGTCCTCATTATCCCCAGGATTTTCATTTTTACCCCATTTGGGATAATTTACCCCTGTTCCCTAACCACTGGTTTAGGACTAACAATTCCAATATGTTTGTCATAGAACAATCTCTTATTTATGAAAAATATGTTTAAATTACTTTTCATTAGCACAAGCAGCTTGCATTTGATCAATATAAACAAGATTTAAAATCTAAGAGGCAAAATACTAAAAGAAAAAGGACAGATAAAAAGAATGCAGACATCAGATTTTTTTTTTTAATTTAAATAGCAGCAATGACCAGATGGCATAATTTCAGTTTCAGAAACCTTTATTAGGCATGTACAGAATAACAAAATAAACAGGTAAGTCAAAATTAAAATTAGGCAAAATATAAATGAGATCTTTGTTCCGTTATATAATGGTTCCTGGTTAGCTCCGCTTTTACGTGCATGTTCTATTTGGTCGATTAGCTCCCTGATTGCTCAGTCATGAATTTAAACCTTGTAGTATGTGGTCTCATCAGATTTTGCTCTTTTCCTCAATGTGGTTTTGTCTTTCAATGTCCATCAGCCGTAGTACCAATAGTTTACAGGCATTATCAAGGTTAGCGTTGCCCAAGCTTCAGGGGGAGAGACCTATAGACTGGGTTTTCTTGTAAAAAAGGCGGAGAGCTGAGCAGATAAACGAATCACTTAGCAGGGCTTCAATAAAAGGGGAGTGATCGGCCTTGAAAAGAATAACAAGCCAAAACTTGCAGAATCTGACCCAAGCCACATACTATAGGCTCAGCTGGCCTGCCTCTAACTGCAGAGTGGCATAAGCTACACAGTGAGCTACGCCAAAAAGTTTGTATAGGAACACCGATAGAATGCGTTCCACCTCATAATTGAGGGCTGGCATCCAAAGTTGAATGGTGTAAAGAAGATGTGGGGTGACCTTGGTGTTAAAAACTTTTAACGCCGCGGGTATATAGGAATTGCCTTGTACTAAGGTGAAGCGAAGAATGGATTGAGCCAGAAGTTTGGCTGATTTGATGACTTTCGAATGTTGCTGTGTCCAGGTGAGTCTGTAGGAAAAGGTCAAGCCTAGGTAGTTAAAGAATCTGACTTCTTGGATAGGCTTGCCATTAAATGACAAGAATCGAGGTGTCTACCTTTTCTCGAAAACCAAGATTTTTGATTTGTCGAAATTTAGTTGTAGTAGGTTGGACTCCAAGTACACTTATTTCCAGTGCAACCTCCCATTCTGAGTAGCAGTACTAACATCAACCCCATCAGGTAGGTAAGCGAGGAAGAACTCAAGTTTCCAAACATTAGATCAGATGAGGCATCCTTCAGTATTGAGAGACTATGGTAACGTGCTCTGTATGGAGGACTTAGAACCGCGTCTATTGTGGCTGAAAAGGCCAATTCGAGAGTGACAATCCCTTCCACACTGAAGACAAATGCAATCTGTCCCCTGTCCAGCTACCTGATTTTGTTGCTTTCGGGACTGCCTCTTTGCCTCGGCCTGCTGGACAAGTGTCTCTTCAAATTGGAAGAGGCCATGATGCACCGCCTGCCTCCAGGCTGAACACTCAGATGTCAAGGTTTCCCATCTATTGAGGTCTATTCCTAAGGCCTTCAGATCCTGCTTCCAGATATTTATTTATTTATTTATTTATTTATTTATTTATTTATTTATTTATTTATTTATTTATTTATTTATTTATTTATACGTACGTACGTACGTACGTACGTACGTACGTACGTACTTATATCCCTCCCATCTAGTCATTGACTACTCTGGGTGGCTCACAACAAGTGGGACAATACAATTAAAAAGTAAGAACAGTTTACAACAATAAGCAATCATTCAAGATGGGAGGAAAAGAAAAAAAAAGTCAAGTGGTGCCCAGAGGGAAGGCCAGCCTAAATAGCCAGGTTTTCAGTTGGCTTTTAAAATACCCAGCAAAGGGGCCATGCGGATCTCTGAAGGGAGGTTATTCCAAAGATGAGGAGCCACTGCCGACAAGGTCCTGTTTCTTTTTTTTCCTTCCAGGCCTCCCTCGGTGTTAGGCTCTTCAGCCGCACCTCCTGGCTAGATCGAGTGATACGGGCAGATTTAGGTGGGAAGAGGCGTTCCACCAGATATCAAGGTCCTAAACCGTTTAGGGCTTTATATGTAATCATTAAAACTTTGAAATATATCCTTGTATCATAACTGTGGTCTCCCTCGGAGGTGATTTCCCTGCACTAATTCTCCATACAGGAGATCTTTTCCAAACATACCACATCTCGATTAGTGGACAGAGGGCAAATTGCATTTTTAAACTGATATATTAAAGAGAAGGAGAAAAAAAACAAGTTATTACTAATATGAATACAATTTGAATCTATCACAGTAAAGTGATAAATGCTTTCCTTAGAAACCAGATCTAAAGAGAAACACATATATTGAAAAACAGTGACCTATACATCTGGATTCTTCCCTTTGAAAAGTGCCTTTCCTGTTTCAATTAATCAGGAATGCAGATAACACCCTGTGATCTGCATTCAATTCTGTGGTAATAAAACTGGCACCTCTGTTATTTAGAACAATAATATGTGCAACGCGTCATTTATCTCTATAATTAAGTTCCTCATAAAAGCACTCCTGGCAAAGGTGCTCAAGTGCAGAACTCATTTGTTCCTTCAGGACCCAAATTAAATGACCCACAGAACGGCTTGCAAACTGCATCTGCTTTCTCAGGCTTTTCATGGGGTGGTGGGGTTGGGTTTCAGACAAACTAATTGGGTTTTGAAGATGGATGAAAAGGGGGTAATTTTATTGTTTCTGTTACATCCTCATTTATTGTCTCTGATTTGCAGAGCATTTAAAAGATGAAAGGCACTGAGTGTTGAGATTTATATTATGAATTTTAGGTACTTGGTAAAGAACATAATACTTGAGAACATAAAAACAAAGAGCAAATGCAAAATGAAATCACTCAGTGTAATGAACTGCAAAAGATCTCAAGACAGCCACAGTTTCAAGCTGCAATTTCCTGAATAATTTGGAGGGACACTAACCCCTCTTTAAAAACACTGTCCTTCAAAAGCTGTAAACACAGTCAATGTGAAAATACAAGTATCATCCCAGATGGAAGAAACCATTAACTTCAACTTCAGCGATTATTATACGAAAACAATTCAAACAGCTATTGGAAATGAATGCCTTAAATAATTTCAAACATACATTTGCCAGCTCCACATAATTCTCTTGTGTGGCACATACACACACACACACACACACACACACACATACACAAAATTCACAGCTTTACAATTATTGCATAAGTTAACAGACTTGAAAATTTCCAGGACTTTATCTTGAATTTATTTGAAAAAATACTTTGATTGCATAGAAATATTTCATGTGAGGTAGAAAACTTTTTAAACAAATAGAAACATGAAATATAGAAGAACATGGATATGACAAAAACAATTGCACAACAGAGTAACATACCTCCACACTCACCCTATGGGTTTGTGGAGCAAGAAGAAGAGAAGGCAAGTGATTACATAGATCAGTTACTGAAAAGAAGTTGAACTAGTGAATTAAATATGCGCTTATTATGTTGGATTTCACCAGTCAAAGATTAAAGCTCTAAGCAAGGTAGTCTGCTTAGCTTAGAGAATGGGTATGCATAGATCACCTGTCTAAAGTTACAGTAATGTGTTTCAGAAGGTACAGACCAGGTTTCTACATCTGGAAACAGACCATTAAGAGTAAACTAATTATTGAAATTACCCTGAAGAGAGACACCTGCACTAACAATGATCAACTAGAAAGCCACTGAGGAAACATTAAGGAGGAGGGGGACACACAAGGGCCTAGGAGCTATTCAGCGATGTTGTGGTAGGAGGAAGAGGAAATGGGAGAAATGAGGACAGGACATATTGAGTGTCTTGTAATGAGTGTACGTTGTTGTGAAATGAACTGACAGCTAATGTTTTTGATGCAGGCACTATCAGTTTCCCCTTTAGAAGCATGAATTATCTTAAACTTCAAAAACCAATATGGGAAATAAAGGAGTGAACATTTTAAAACCTGGCATGATGTAAATTAGAATGCATTTTGTCAAGTATATACAGATTACTACTGTCTGTGCATTGATTAAGCTAGTCAATGTTTCTTTAGGTGAACTATTCTTAGGCTGCATGAAAGCATTCTGTAGAGATTCATTTTGCCACAGAAATTTGTTCTGGCAGGTCTATATTTAAGAGTTCCACAGTCATCTCATGTCTAAAATCATCTGAAAGTTACACTGCATTTCAAGATTTACTATATACTCCATCTTATGAGTTGCTGGACAAATATCGCTCTCTTTAAAGATAATTTCCATATATCAAATAATCACTTTATGTCCTGCTTCAGATATTTAAAAATCCAATGTTTATCAAAATGTTCACTAGGAAGTCTATTTGTTCTTAACTGTGTCAAACAATTCTTAAATCTTTGAAACAATTATTTCCTTGTCTTTTGTAAAACCAGTGCTATTAACTCAATGGCTCTTTGAAAATGGAAGGACAGTGAATTATAATATCACTGTACAACAGGAAAATATAACTAAGACATAAAGATGAATAAAGAATTACTTTATATCATATTGCCTACTAACTGGAAAAACACCCCACTACATTTATAATTCTAAAATGGATGGAAGACATGGACAGAAGAATGAAAAACAATAGCTGTAAGGATGAAAAAACACATGTAATTTTTCTATGTGGTCTCTGTGAAAACTGTACCTGATTCTTAGACATGGACCAGGAGTACATTTGGAACGATGAAGGAAAAAACACACCATGTAACGGTTATCTTATCTATTCTCGAAGGCTTTCACAGTGGGGATCCGATGGTTGTTGTAGGTTTTTTGGGCTGTTTGGCCATGTTCTGGAGGTTTTTCTTCCTAACATTTCACCAGTCTCTGTGGCTGACATCTTCAGAGGACAGGAGTTAGAACTCTGTCTGTGTTCTGATGTAATGTGTGGGAAAGTTGAGTATCTGTAGCTGTGGGATCAGCTTTTTGTCCTTTTCAGGAGACTGGGTGATTATGATGATCAGGGTATATTTTGTTATGGGTGTATTGCTGTGATTAGGGGAGATTATCTGTCACTGTGATTGATGGGTGCTGTTAGCTAGTCTTTTGTGTGCAGTGATCACCGATCCTTGTGACGGGATAGAGTTCGTTGACCTTTTTGCTGCAGGCTGCATAGCTAGGCAGTGGACTGGATGGAGCCCATGCATTCTCCATGCCTTCTCTCAAGACACAAATAGCACTCAGTCTAGATATAGTTTGCACAATTAATGAAATATGAAGTGGCAGCAGACTCTAGGGCTGTAACATTAACTTTTCGTTAATTGATTTACTGATGACTCAGAATCTTTATTTGAAAGGCTACTGTTATTCAGATTTCTAAATCTGTCATTTTCATGTGATTTTTATACTTGTGGCAGCCATACAGCCACTAAGCTGTGACAAGTAAGATCTGCCTTCACAGAATCAGAGTTTTTCTAATGGGGATGAAATATTACTTTCTCCTTCTTTCAAACCAACAAGGCTGTGTAGCTTATATATGTGGCATATATGTATCTGTTGAAAGAAAGGGAATGACAGCTGTACACTACTAAGTAGCAACTTGGTGTATGACTCATTTGTCAGGTCCCTATTTCCATTTCAAGATATCTGCCTATTCCATTTCCTTCACTTCCTAGCTTCAGAACAATTTTCTATGAAACACTTACAAATCACTTCCGGTTTAAATTGCTGTATACTGACAGCACACTTTCTTTAGATCTAGTAATGACCCGACAGAATGCCAGTGGAAGCTGATCAAACGAAGCTAGGTCTTGCTTTTAAAACTCTCTAAAGTCAGAACATTTATGGCCATTATATTTTATAAAGTGCATATTGCATGCATCCTTTCATGTGAGTGGTCTGTACACCAAGTGAAAAATAAAAGAGACGCATTGCAAAATTCTGCAACATGCATAATTCACACATAGGTGTTCCTGCTGCATAATTTAACTTTGCTTCTGCCAACCACTTTGGGCACATCATGAGAAAACAAGACATACTAGAAATGGCAACGAAGTTGGGAAAAGTGGATGATAGCAGCAAAAAGACCAACTATGAAATAGATTGTCTCAATAAAGGAAGCCACTGCTAGGTTGTGAGTTTGCAAGGCCTGAGGCGGGCTGTTAATGATAGTACCTTTTGGAGGTCCCTAATTCATAGGGCTGCCATAAGTGGGAAGTAACATGATATTTAAAAAATACAATAAAATCACTGAGTTAGAAAGATGTAGGGAACTAAAAACTTCAGACACCATGTTCACTATGTTCTAGCTTCCAAAGTTAGTTGAAAGGCAGATCAGTGAATAGGGACGCAGTCCGTGCTGGATGAGGTTGCATGCCCTCTGAAAACACAGGTGAGCAGCTTGGGGTGCTGCTCCTGGATTCATCTCTGAGCCTGGATATCCAGGTTTCAGCAGTGGCCTGGAGTGCCTCTGCACAATTAAAACTAGTGCAGCTACATCCATTCCCGGAGAGTTCTGATCTGGCCATGGTGACACAAGTCTTAGTTACATCCTGGCTGAATGCTCTCTATGTGTGGCTGCCTATGGAAAGTGTCTGGAAACTTCAGGAGATCCATGATGCAGCAGTCAGATTAGAATCAATATGCTTGAACAGCCTGAGTTCTGGATCCTTTTTACTTTGTTAACAGAAGCACAATTTCCCACAGTGTGTACACAAAGGTAATAATCTAACTATTCCTTATTCAGGCTACACTGATACATCAGGAATTTGAATAAAGATGGTAGAGGATCATGGAAGTTTACAATATCTTCTCTTGAAGCATCCATTAATTACTCCATTATTTAGAATAATTCAGAAACTGCCTTTCAAAATGCAACATTTTTCAAGACAGCATACATTATCTGATAAACTAACACTCATTTTCAATATCAAAAGTGTTCAACAAATAATAAGCCAAATGAAATCCAATTTTATTTCAGCCAACTGTTGTGCCACAAGATACCAAAAACAGGGCCATTAGAAAAATGCACAAATCTTCTCAATTTAAAACAGTTGGAAATAAAATCATCTTAAGAGACCACACACAAAAAATAGGGAGGAAACTGACCTGAATACATGATCATATGAGAATAATTTGGTCCAAACCCCAAGAGGTCAATATCAACCTTCTGAATTGGCCCCAAAGCAAATAAGCAGCCAGTGCAACTGATGCAAATTGATGTAATATACTCTTAACATTTCACTCCTCTCAACATCCAGGACGCTACATTCTGCATCACCTAAACCTTCTGAACAATCCTCAAAAGTAGACCCATATAAAGTACACTATAATAGTCTAATCTGGATGAAAATAGGGATTAAGAAATTCCTGGGCTCAGCATAGAAAAGGAGGAATGGAGTGGAGAACAGAGGCATAGAAAACTCTTACGCTGCTATTTAATTCTATATAGCAGTATTTCAAATGTCTCACATGATAAATAAACACACAAAATCGTGTAGATGGCTGTTTAAAAAGAAGCAGTATTTCCTTGGCAGTGTAAAAGTCCAGTCTATATTGTAGTAGAACAGTAACAGCAGTGGGGCACATAAATCTATATAATTATTTCAACATAGCTGGCACATACTGTATTTTTCCATGTATAAGACGATCCAATGTATAAGATGACCCTCACTTTTCTAACCCCAAATTAGAAATTTTGATCACTGCTTTCCCCCTCCACTTTCTAAGCCCTGCGAAAGCAGGATTAAGGGGCTGCAGAAGCGGAGGAGGAAAGGAGTAATCTTGTGAAGTGGCATGGAAAGCAGTCATGAAAGGGCTGCAGAATGAAAGGCATGCGATCCTGCAACCCTTTCATCGCTGGTTTCCCCCTCCACTTCCTAAGCCCCATGGGGCTTAGGAAGTGGCGGGGAAAGAAGTGATCAAAGGGCTGCAGGATCAAAGGGCTGCAATCCTCCAGCACTTTGATCCCTTTCCCCCCTTACTTCCATTTATAAGACAACCCTCAATTTTTAGTATAAAGATTTTAGATAAAAATATCATACACAGAAAAATATAGTAATATATAAGATGGGCTTGTTGTTGTTTTTTAGTTGTTAGTCGTGTCCGACTATTCGTGACCCCATGGACCAGAGCACACCAGGCCCTCCTGTATTCCACTGCATCCCAGAGTTTGGTCAAATCCATGTTGGTGGCTTCGATGACACTGTCCAACCATCTTGTCCTCTGTCGTCCCCTTCTCCTCTTGCCCTCATTTTCCTAACATTAGCGTCTTTTCCAGGGAGTCTTCTTTTCTCATGAGATGGCCAAAGTATTGGACTCTCAGCTTCAGGATCTGTCCTTCCAGTGAGCACTCAGGGTTGATTTCGTTTAGAATGGATAGGTTTGTTCTCCTTGCAGTCCAGGGGACTCTCAAGAGTCTCCTCCAGCACCACAATTCAAAAGCATCAATTCTTCGGCGGTCAGGTTTTTCAGTCCAGCTCTCACTTCCGTACATCACTACAGGAAAAACCATAGCTTTGACTATGCGGACTTTTGTTGGCAAGATGATGTTTCTGCTTTTTAAGATGCTATCGAGGTTTGTCATCGCTTTCCTCCCAAGAAGAGGCGTCTTTTTATTTTGTGTCTGTTCTCCCCATCTGCAGTGATCATGGAGCCCAAGAAAGTAAAATCTGTCAATGCCTCCATATCTTCCCCTTCTATTTGCCAGGAGGTGATGGGAGCAGTGGCCATGATCTTAGTTTTTTTTTTTAATGATGGGCATATGCCCATATAAATGGCTTTTAAAAATCCACAGTTGTCAATGTTTGCATTCATTTGTAAACACTGTACTGGATGACACTGATCTTGTGCATTACTATAAAAATACATTAGTGTTCTTTTAGTCATTCTCAAAGTCAACCAGTATGTTGAAACAACCTTTCAAATAATTGGAATTAAAAAGAATACAACATTTTTGCCAACAGGAAGACTATGTACATACTCTTGATTCAGTTTTCAGCCAACTGAGAAAGAAAATCATGCAAACATAATTAATACAGGTATTTTGCTGCATGACAAAAGAAAAAAAGGATCCATGAGATCCATCCACAGAAACAAGATTTTGTCTTAAGTAAATATCTTAACTAGATTGGATAGTGAAAAAATGCAAAGTTGATTGCAATGTTACAAAAGAACTCTTCATCAAGCAAGGCTGATATTTAAAAACTAGGGGTCCGATGCTACACCCATTGTCCCTGATGCAGACTGCTGATAAGAAAATATGAAACTTACAGTTTCAAATGAGACGGGGGTAATGTACTCCTTAATGCATAAATGTTCTAATCATAGGGAGAGGCTCATTGTAAGATACTTTTACAGGAGCGAAAAGGGAGATCAGGAAAGGGCTCTTTGATCTCCGTTTGCCTTTTAAAGTTCTTCCCGATCTCCCTTTTCGCTCCTGTAAAAGTGTCTTACAATGTTTGGAAGCTGTTTTAAATGATTGCAATGGTTAGTCCACCTCCTGAAACCTATGCAAACTGATTTTGGTGTTGTTCTGACACTTCGTTAATTTATGATGATTTTTTGTTTTTTTCCATTGGAAACCATTAGACAGACCATCCAATGGTTTCCAATGGAGAAAATTCAAAAAATCATCATAAATTAACGAAGTGTCAGAACAACACCAAAATCAGTTTGCATAGGTTTCAGGAGGTGGACTAACCATTGCAATCATTTAAAACAGCGTCCAAACATTGTAAGACACTTTTACAGGAGCGAAAAGGGAGATCGTTGTGTGAAAATCCCCCATAGGAAACATCGCTGTGTGAGGCAGCAAATTTAACAGAAAAAGGCATCGTTGTGTGAATTCATCGTTGTGTGAGGCACTCTGTGCGAGGCACCACTGTAGTGTTACTCCAATCTACCATTTAAGATACTACTCTCAGTTCTATCTCTTATTCAACTGCAGATGGAAGATCAGGTCTCCCTCATCTCTCATAATGGCTGGAGAAAAATGAATTTATCATCAATGGCTCTTTTAATCAATAGATTACATGCACATTAGAGTCTATAACTCCTACAAACAATATTTTGTTTTCAGCTCTCATTTCTTCAGGCTGCACATACTAGTTCCCTGCAGAACGTCTGGCAAAAGGTTATAAACAGATCTGACTCTAGTTCAGAGCCATTTGCAGCTATTTCTTAGTGAGAAATATAATGGGAATAATCCTTAGTGCTGTATCTTTCAGCAGTTTATGAAATTTTCAGCAACATTTTACCATGGATTCTGCAGAATCATTTCTAAGTGCAGACTAAGATCAAAGTCTTAATATGAATACACTCCAAGTACATAAAATTGCATATACCCCATTCTTTCTTTTGTTGAATCCCCAATAATATTTTTCTAATTACATATTTATGTGTCCTCTCAGATTATGGAGACAATCTCTTACATGGCATGTAACTTCATCAACATTGGATCCTAGGAACCCACTGGAGCTACATCAGATTTTGACAGGAACTGCAGCTGGTCTCTAAGATACAGGTTGCTAGAACTGTTCCCCCATGTCATAGAGACCTATGGATCAGCACACTCGTATTTCCTTTCCCTTCAGAAAAAGGGAAGACCATAACCACAGCTGTTCTACAGAAGGAGCATCATTAATTTTCAGCAGCATGTTTCTGTCAGTGGTGCAGTTTTAGCAGCAGAGGCAAATGGGGTCTGCAAGCCATGTTTTGCCCATCCGGCTCTCATATTTATTTATTCAATTTATTTATTTATTGGATTTTTACCCCACCCCTCTAGACCATGTCTACTCAGGGCGGCTGATATAAACCACATACAGGCATAGATAAGAGAGGATGGTTTTCTTTTCATTCCATGTTGACATACCTTTCCCTTAAAATATTTCCCTTTTTCTTTTAAGGCCACAGGGCCAACATGGCCTTCCATCGGCTCAGTATTACACTAGATTCCAATTTAGATTTCAGTCTACTAAGATTGTTTTAGGTCTCACTGCCATTTTAGTTTCTTCCTGTCTTCAACAAACTATCCAAGAAACAGTCTGAACAAATTAAGGAATCTGAAAAATAATTTTAAGAACTTTAATTCATTTGTATCATGGCTAAAAAGTTTACTAAAGCCCTTGAACAGATGCAACCTGGCTGATTGTTGTGAGTTTTAGTGATCGATTAAAAGTATCATCCACCAAACACTGTTATCTAAAACAAAATACAGCTTCTGAGTTAAGCAGCTAGACAACCCCACATGAATCTAGCACCTTCTGGATGTACCCCATTCCAGATGTTAATTCAGATGGGGTTTGATTGTGTCATAAATTTTGTTTCTTTGTGGCAAAAGACTTTGTGGATAAGGATTTATTTCCCCTAATCTCCAGAGATCTGCCTTCAACTGGTCACATAGAATAAGACTCCGAGGAGAACAAACTGGTCACTTTTTAAATTCAGGGCCAACGGCCCTTCTGTACCATGAATGGGCAAGTGCCTCTGGATACACAGATGACATTGGCAGCATGCATAAAATAATCAGCTTTCTGGGCAATACAGTAGGTACGCCAAATTAGTCATAAGAGCTGTCACTGTTGTTCCACGCAGGTCCCATATTTCTTCCCAGCCCACTCAGCTGTGCTTAGAGGTCAAAAGACTTTCTTTTTCTTTCTTAATGTGAGATTACAACTTGAATTCAATACCAAGGACAAGCTACTTGCAAAACATGAGTCATGCTATCAAGCAAGATTCCACATTCAGTTGCTATATTCCTGGTACTGTATCTATGACCAGCTATAAGGGCTATGAGCCCCAGAAACAGAAGCTCTATGATATGTCTGGTTTCTGCTTCCTATCAGCTTCTGCGTTTAAACTGATAGAGGCCAGCTCTGCAATGCTCACAACAGGGATTCAAGTCACAGAAGCTAATCATTTTTTCACCCCAACACAAGTGGGGAAAAGTGTTAACCGGACATTCAGGAAAGTAACCTCTTCCTCCTCCTCCCTCTCGTCACGGAATTCAAATTCCTGTGATCTGTTTCCCAGCCTTATGCCACAAGCCAAAGGTGATACTGCTGTCAGTGTGCCTATAGCTGCCCTGGCTACAAGTCCTAGCCTCTTTTCTTGGTTACTTGGCAAAAGTCATTTCCTCCCTAGTTAAGGCTTGAATCCTTGTCCAAGGAAGGACTGTTATATGCAGGTGCTATATTGTGTTGACTCTTTCCTGTATTTCTTTGTGTCTGTTCTTCTAACAACAGCTATGGGAACCACAAGAAAAGTTGCAATCCTTGCTAAAGGAGTGCCTTGTAGCAGTATCGTTGCTGGCTGGTACCACTGGGCTGACAGAATAGATAGGCTGTGGCTGTCCATGTGATAACTGAATGGGATACTGGGCACATATGGTGATAATGTGTGGGCATTGTTGCTGGCACACCATCCAATAGGCAAATTTTGCTGGTATTTTTAGATATACAGTATTAGAAACTACATATGGTTGGAGGGCATGTTTGTTTTTGCCATTTTTGTATTTATATTTTTTGTTCTCGGTTTTTCACCTCCTGAGTTAAGCAGAGACTGGATGGAGCACCATATCTGTGACTGTTATATGCTGGCCATTCTGTAGCAATACCAGCTTGGATGCAACCAATATCTTCATATTTGGTCACATG
The DNA here is from genome assembly GCF_051106095.1 of Pogona vitticeps. NCBI lineage: Eukaryota > Metazoa > Chordata > Lepidosauria > Squamata > Agamidae > Pogona > Pogona vitticeps. The sequence continues at coordinate 163,950,523 of NC_135786.1, read as the reverse complement.
AATTATAGCCGGCGTATAAGACAACTTTTTTGCTCTGAAAAGCATGCCTCCAAGTGGGGGGGTCATCTTATACGCCGGGTGCACTTCAAAATTCAAAAGCAACACACACGTACTCACATACACACACAGATACACACAACCACACACTCAAACAAGGGGGGGTAGCTAAAGGCTTCCGCACCCCCACGGACCAGCTCTCTTGATTGTTGCTCACTTAACGACACTTGCGCTGTGGTGCGGCGGCAAAACCGTGGCACCGCAGCGAGAAGTCAGGCCAGCAAGTCTTACTTTAAAGCAGTGGTCGGGGAACAGGAGTATATTACCCCATTTGGGGTAAAAATGAAAATCCTGGGGGTAATGAGGACGGTCGCGGCAGTGCAATCGTCCTCATTACCCCCAGGGCTTTTTATTTCCCACGATGCGGGCATTCCGTTGCAGGGAGAGCGAGCCCCGGCTCACCTCCAAAGTGTGGGGGAAGGGCGGTGGACCGGGCCAGCTGGACTCTGCCCAGCCGAGCCCTGGCTGGGGCTCTCCTCCCTGCCCGCTCCCACCCACCCCATGCGCTGGCAAGGAGATTCCCTTCCCGCCTCACCTGAGCTCATGGAGGGAAGGAGGGAGGGAGGACCACACAGATCAGGGGTGAGGTGGGCGGATGAGATTTGCAGGGGGAGTTGAAATGGCCAGCTCCCCCCCAGTCTCGTTGCGGTTTGCTGGTTTGCTCTGCTCGACCTGCTTGTAAGGCATTTTTTCCTCTGGGTCTCCTCTGGAGGGAGAGGGAGGGGGAGGGGGATTCAAAGATACCACACCCAGAGGCAGGGCGACCAACGCCCCGGCAAGGCCCTAAGGCTTCATCAAGTGTGTGTGGGTGTATGTGCGTGTAGGGGAGGTAAGGAGACCCTGCCTTTCCCTGAATCCTGCCGGCAAAGTCAAAGGAACGTGCGAGCCTTTCATCTCCCCCCCTCCCTCTAATGAAGTAGGTTACCCCGTCCCTCTCTTAAAGGGCCAAGTCCCAGGTGGGGCTGGAGAGGGAAGGGGGCTGCACCCTCGCTCTCTCCCAGCGAAAGGAATCAAAAGCGGCAAAACGAACTCTCCCCATGATGCAGCCAACGCAGAATCACGCATGCGGAAGAGGGGATAGTCTTATACGGCGAGTATATCACAAACTCCACATTTTGAGTGGAAATGTTGGGGGGTCGTCTTATACGCCATCGTCTTACACACCGGCAAATACGGTACTTTAATTTCAGGCTACTTCAGGCTACATTTCCTCCTTCCTCCTTCTACTATTCTGTCTAATGAAACATGATTTTAATTAGAAAATTTAAACATGAGAATCTAGGGCTTTTCTTAGCCATGCTTTCTTGCTAAGACAGTATTCAATGTTCTTTCCAATGTATTAGTTGCCTCCATCTAAGTATTCCTAGAAATATTCTTAGAGATACAGTCTCACCTAACTGGTGATTTTTTTTAATGATTTAAGCAGAAACATTAACAAATAAACTTGGTTTTGGAATTAAGTCCAGTCAATTCTAATGGTAAAAAAACAGGTAAACAATTTGTTATCAGAACTCAAGAGGACATCATGCGTACCCTGACAGGTCAGGTTCATAGACTTATGGTACTGCTTGATTATGCACTGCCCCTCCTGGACACCCAAGTGGCAGTGGTGATTATATCATAATAATATTAAGATATAATAGTGAAGTAGTGTTCTTAGTGCAGTTGGTATGACCTTTGCTGAATCAACCTAACTTAGCAACAGTCAATGTCTTAGTTACCCCATATCTGAAGCACTGAACATCTAGAGCTAGCCTCAAAGAGGATCTAGTGCAACATATGACATCTAGGCTGCTAGCAGTGCGCAGTATTGCCATCCTAAGACCCCGACACTGAATGATCTGCATTGTTTGCCAATTGCTTACCAGGACCAAGTCAATGTGTTTTTTTAACTTCTAAAGCCCTAAACTTTTAGAGGTTTGCTATTTAAAGAAATGCCTGACCATCAATAACCTGTCCAGATGTTAAGATCTTCAGGAGGGGTTTCTTCAGTTGCAGAGAACTGCTTAAGGGCAATGCAGGATAAGGCTTTTCTACTGAGAAGATTTCAGACTGCTTCAGAGCTGCAACCTTTTTTGATTCTTATTGCTTTAGGAGGAGTGTAAAGACACATTTTTAAAATCTAGTGTATAATCAACTACAGTGGTGCCTTGCTTAACGTTTGCTTCGTTTAACGTTTTTTTCGCTTAACGTTTATTTTTTCAGAGGCAGATTGTGCTTCGTATAACGTTTTTACCTATGGGCGATTTTCGCATAGCGTTTTTGGGACCATGCTTCGCTTAACGTTTTTGGTTTTAGGTCCCCTGCTTCGCTTAACGTTTTCTTTGTTTTCAATTTAAAAAGTGTCTTAGAAGGGTCCAAAACGGTTCTAAATGCTTGGATTCGTTAGAGGACCCCTTAAGTCATGTGCAAAGCTGATTTGGCTTTGATCTGACGTTTCGTTAATTTTTTGTGAATTTTTGTTTTTTGGCCCATAGGAACCAATGGACCTGTCAAAATCTGACAGCTCCATGCTTTCCTATGGGGGAGAAAACAATTTACAAAAAATTAACGAAAGTTCAGATCAAAGCCAAATCAGGTTTGCACACAACTTAGGGGGTCCTCTAACGAACCCAAGAATTTAGAACAGTTGCTGAGTCTTCATTAATTTTTTGTGAATTTTTTCTTCCCCCATAGGAAATAATGGAGCTGTCAGATTTTGACAGCTGTCAAAAGTTGGGGGGAAAAAATTCACCATTAATTAACGAAAACTCAGATCAAAGCCAAATTAACTTTTGCAGCCGTTTTAGAGGGTACAGAAGCTAATCCAAGCATTTAAAACCATTTTTGACCCTTTTATGACACACTTAATTTTGCAAAAATTGACTTCGCAAAGCCATTGAAACCTATTGAGTCAGCTACAATACATTCCAATGGAGGATACATTGTATCGTTTAACGATGTTTCCTATGGGTTTTTTCGCTTAAGGACGGCAATCCGTGCCTATTGGAACGGATTAACCGGTTTCCAATGCATCTCTATGGGAAATGGTGTTTCGCATAAAGTTTTTTTCGCATAAGGTTTTTTTTTTGGAACCAATTAAAAACGTTATGCGAGGCACCACTGTATTATATTTTAAACTTTTCGTACTAAATTGATCTTAATGGCTTTTATAGCAGGATTAATTTTATTTAATTATTTTATGGTTAAACTTGTTTGTTTTACTTTTTTTCATTCTGTGAAGACTGAAATTAAAGACAATTAAAGACATGGATGTTTCGGCAGGCCTTCCCAACACATAATTCCTGACCCTCTTCTTCCCTACTTTACTGTTTTTGCCCATTGTATCGTGTACCCCATGTAGAGTTTTTAGCTTTTAGAATTGTCTATTTTTATTTTATTGTATTTTGTATGACTGTTAGCCGCCTAGAGTGGTCCTCACCTGACCAGATAGGCGGGATATAAATCAAATAAATCAAATAAATAATAAATAAATATGAAAGCCACCTTGAGCATTAATTTGTAGTGGAAAAGCAAGATACAAATGTAAAAAATAAATAATAACAACATCCCTACTACACTGTCAATGAATAATTCCAATAGTATAATCAAAGTACAAAAATCTGGACATACTTCTTGGTTTTCTTACATGTACAATCTAATTATTAAAATTCAACAAAATATTTCATATTATAGCCTTAAGAAAAGCTTTAGCACACTTTTTAATTGGCTTAATCCCACCCCCATCCCACAAACACTAAGACAGCATAATACAGAAAGGGCATAACATTAAAAATCATACAAGGACTAAAGAATTTTTAAAAGGCCCAACTTTTGTGATAGAATACAAAATTGCAGAAATGACCATTATACCATATGCTGAAGTGCAACATACTATAAAATGATGTTAAGGGTAATAACTTTCACCATTTTGGAATTGGTACATAGCCAAATATTGTACCATTAAAAAATAAAAAAGCAATAATATTTGTCTTAATAATAACCTGGAAATGCGCACACAACAAGAAATTGTCCTAACACATTTTATGCAATAAGATTATGTACTGTGTAAAGAGTATTCAGCATTTGATCATAACTGTAGCACACATAAGATGCATTTAGCATATATTTTTTAAAAAATACATTTCATTCAACAGATTTTTAAAGGAATTTTTTAAAAAATATATACTGAGCACATATGAGCCAATGTTCATTTACAGAGCAAGACTTTTCAATGGCTGCTTTCATGTAAAAACCAACATAACAGAAACCAAGCTCTCATCTGTACCTCTTAATACAATAAAAAGAGGTTATAGAATGATTTACAAATTCTTTCAACAAGCTGTTTAAAACCTGCTAAATCAAAAATGACCTGCTTCATGTTGTAACATGCTTGTAGTAGTAAAAGACAATAAAAGATGCCAACTGCCAGTGTTAAAATAAAATTCAACAGAAATGGATTCTTGAATTGAGCCTGAGATGATTCTAATAAATCAGCTTTCTCGCTCTCGAATTAATGACTTCTTTTTTTCATAAAGGAGGAGGTGGGGGTCTGTTCAACAAATTTTACCTAATGCTTAGGAACACAAATTTCTCTGAACACTAATATAATTACAGAGGAAATCATTATCAGCTTAAATTCATGCCTGCACCATCAGTGAATTTCACTGTTTCACCAAGGTAAAAGAACAATCTATCACTTCTGCTATCAAATCCACATTTTTTTTCATTTTAATTTGTTTAGCTACAGTAAAACCACTACATAGCTATTCTACTATCAAAATATGCAGTTCAAGCAACACACATGCTTTAAAACACCTTATGAATTGCTCTACATTTTAAATGACGTTTTAAAAATAGGAGCCTGATGAATGACAACCATAATAAACTTTCACCTACAAGAATTCTTCCGATTATTCTCAGTGGTTCCTGGAGAGGACATAGCAGAAAGAAACAGGCAAGTAAACAGGAGTACAGTGCTGGTCAAATGAAACCTCCAATTACCAAGAAGCTCCAGTTATGTGCATCTTTTCTCAAGCAGAAAAGAAGATTGATGCCACAGATCCATTCCTCCCTGACAAGAACAACACAAGATATACTACTTATCAATTGGCCATTCACATAAAATTCAGATACCCCATGACACTTCTTCCTATTGCTGCTTCATAAGCTGAACGTAAGCTGTCAGGAGATGTGCCATAGCAGAACGCATTCCTGTATCTGGGGGCATACCACATGCTGTTTAAAAAGGGGGGTGGCAAAAATGTTCCTAAGGAATGTATTAATTCCTAACACTTCACAGCATAACAAAATATAATAATTACTCAAATTAAACCACAGCTAAATTGGTTTCCATGTCAGCAACAACTATCATTTAACTGGTTCTCTGCTCTTAAAATACAGCTCTATTTCATAACCCTACAAAGCAAGAATATGTACTAGTCTTGCTAGAAATGAATTCTCCCCTTTATGCATGTGTGTGCACACACAAATTCACAGTACTCCAAAACACTGCGTTAAGGGGTAATGTATTTATTGCACTTACTTAATGATACATCTATTAACATCCAAATTTACTATTTGTTTTACTCAATATTATCTATACTGAACAACATTATTTTCTCATTCTATTTTTTAAGTCTTCAAGTGAACCTTACAATGCAGACATATACATGTCTACTCAGATGTAAGCCCCAATTAATTCAACAGGACTTACTCCCTGAGTGATGTCCGTAAGATTTTAGGTTAAGTGTGCTGTTACTTCAGTATCTGGCAATTCAAAATAAGAGTTTGAAAATTTTATTTGTGAATAGTTTTTTTCCCTATGGTGTTTGGCATAGGAACAGAAACGTAATAGTTTAGATTGGTACAGCATCTTGAGATATTACATGTATAAAAGCAGCATCTTATGTAAAAAGAAAAAGCAATGGAAACATGTAGTGCTAAAAAAAGAGGGATGCATACTGTCCTTTTGTGCCTACATACAGCATGCCAAGGCACAGAATCACAGAAGTGCATACATTTATACCAAAATCATTAGGGACAACGTATATGCTCTACAGTACTTGTACATGATCTGGGGGAAAAATCAGGAAAACAAGGCCCACTCTTGTACTCAATATCACATGTAATAATCAGGATAGATAAAAACCTCTTGAAATCCTGCATAATGAAAGATGGTATACAAATTAAACAAAATATGTGATCAAGGGAAACAAATACTACACTACTGGGGTAGATGTAAAAATTATGATAGCTTAACAAGGCACAATTATTCGAATGAAAATGTTGAATGCTGGATGATAAAGTGCTATCAAATTTTTCCCTCTTTAAGGAATCACAGCCAAAAGAGACTCTGCAGAACAGTTGAGAAGAGAACTGGCTACACCAAATTTTATTTTACAGTATTTACATTTCTATGCTGTCTTCTTCCCAATTAAGGGACCCAAGTCAGCACACCAGTTATTAAAAAACTAACTAAAGCCACAATAAATTATAACAGTTATTCTCTTAACGGCATTAAGTGTTGTCATTATGGTATAAATCTGAACAAGTAAATCCTCAGCTGTGAACATAGCAAAAGATGAATGGGAAAGCTAGAGGCTAGGGCATGTAGAATAAAAAAATATTTCAATATTGCCACCATTTCTTAATGACCCATTCCCAGCCTCTAATGAGTATCCAGTCATAGTACACCGGTGCCTCGCAAGACAAATTTAATTTGTTCCACAGTGAATGTTGTCTTGCAAAAAATTCATCTTGCGAAACGCGTTTTCCCATAGGAATGCACTGAAATCTAATTAATGCGTTCATATGGGCAAAAAAAGTCAGAACAAAGTCAAATTTGGTTTACAAAGGGTTTATTAAGTGCTCTTTAAAGCCATACATATTGTGCAGATGATTTTTAAAAATTCAGTCAAAAAACTTTACCTTTTAAAACATCATAGAAAAACATTTAAAAATCACCAAAAATGAGGCAGGAACAAAAAATGGAAAACATTTGTCTTGCGAAGCACAGCCATAGGAACATTTGTCTTGCGAGTCATCAACCTCCATTGCCAAAACCATTTGTCTTGCAGGTTTTTTGTCCTGCGAGGCATTTGTCTTGCCAGGCACCACTGTACTTCCTGTTCCATCCCCATCATCCCAATGTGTCTCGTTATCACCATGTATCTCCCAAAAACAACCATGCAACACCATCAGGAGGCAATAGCAGTCATCTTAACTCTCAGCGTTGGTTGCTCCATTTTAACTTTGTACTCTAGATATCTTGCTGGTTAACCTAACCCGGATGTGGTCAAAGAGCAATCCAATAGTCATCCTCCAGATGTTATTAGACTCCACTCCCAGCATTCCTCGTCATTAGATATGCTGCTAAGACTATTGGAATCTGCAGTCACACAACATCTGGAGGGCTGCACTTTGCCCACTCCTATTCTTAACCAACTGGATCAGTGTTGTACAGCTTGCAGAGTCACCTGGTACAGATAAGATATCTCTTACCTCAGAATACAGAAGACTATTTGTGTTAAGATGAAACAGATTCAGTTTTTAACAAGAACTCTTTGGCTCTCCTGTGGCACACTCAAAACAACATCCCTGATACTTATTTGTGAGATAACTCTACTGAACTTTGGATTGTCAGGTCACTAAATATCTAGATTGTCATGCCATCAATAAGAGTTTTATTTAGTAGGGAAGCAGCTGTTCTTGTACAGTGGTGCCTTGACTTACAAACGCCTTTACCTACAAACATTTTGACTTATGAACAGCTCTGTTTGCAAAATTTTGCAAAGAAATTATGAAAAACAAAGGAATCCAAGAATTAAAGAACCTCATATTCTTGACTCTCTTAAAGGGATACATATTTCACATCCCAGATAATTTTAACAGTTTTTCAGTATTATCTCCACTTTTACAATATTCAATATGGCACTCCAATTGTGGGTGCCTTCTAATTTATACAATACTGTAGATTTTTTTTAAACTACTATTATGGCAGCAGCCAATCTTTCAATTTCAACAGAAATGTCAACTGCACATACTCTTACACGCACTTATGCAAAAAAGACAGATTTTCATGAGAGAAGTTAAGGACTATGCTACATATCACAGTAAATTATAACAGATTATAACATGTCTAGGAAAGATACTAAGGTCACAGTTACACTATGGAAACAAATCAGGAGCTGGAGTGGGGTTTCTGAAGTTGATTTAAAGTCACGTGGTAATCATGTGGATTTTGAGTCAGTGTTTTTATGTGCCCTTATGTGACAACTTTTAATCTATTTGTAAGCTATGCTGTATATCAGTTGAGGGGACTACATGGGCTTTTAAAGTACAGTGGTGCCTCGCTTGATGAGGATAATTTGTTCCGTTGAAATAGTTGTTAAGTGAAATCCTCGTCAGGTGAAACAAAAAAGCCCACTGAAATGCATTGAAACCGGTTCAATGCATTCCAATGGGCTGAAAACTCACCGTCCAGCAAAGATCCTCCATAAGGGCAGCCATTTTCGGTGCCTGTAAAGCGGGGAATCCATCCTGAAAACACAGCGGGGAGTCATTTTGCACAGCAGGCGGCCATTTTAGAACCACCGATCAGCTGTTTCAGAAACATCGTTTAGTAAAAAATCAGTTCCCGAAGCAGGGAACCGATCATCGTTAAGCAAAATTTCCCCATAGGAACATCGTTTTGCAATCGCAAAAACTTCATCGTCAAGCGGTTTCGTCATTTAACGAGGCAATTGTTAAGTGAGGCACCACTGTAACTGTATTTGTAACCAGATTGGCACCACGGAGCTCCAAGTTCCTGTGTTTCACCCTCCCAAGACTATGAATTCCCAGAAACCAGAAAACTAAAATAAAACTCCATGCTGCCCAAGCTACAGGGAGACACTCTGATTGCTGGTGCATCATCCTGGAATCGCTTTTGAGTTTTTTGTTCTGTACCCACCCACACTTGCATTGGCTTCCTCCCACAGCTACTCTTCTTTCAAACAAAGCTCAAGTTTGTAATTTAAAAAAAATCAGTTTTGATAGGCTTTTCCAAAAATTACTAGTTACATCACCTATACATAAACCTAGGCATCTGTACCATATTAATAATAATCATTATCTGCAATGAAGTCAATTTGGACTTACGGTGTCCCTTTTCAGGGTTTTCCAGGTAAATAATCAGAAGTGGTTTAACATTCCCTTCTTCGGGGGGCACCCTGGGACTGTGCAGCTTGCCCAAGGTCACACAGGATGGCTCTACTCACAGCAGGCACAGTGGGGAATCAAACTCTCAACCTCTGGCTCTGTAGCCAGATAGCTAAACGACTAATACCAGCCAGCTTAAGGGGGGGGGGGAGACGTCTGTAACATTTTCTCCCACATCGGTTATTCTCTCCCAATACCAAGAAAAACACTAAGCAACTGCTATTAATAATCTTTGATCACTCGCTATTAAGTTAATGTAATGGAAGAGAGGAATCAAATTGTTCCAGCCACAGTGTTTGTGTGTGTATGTGCGCATCCACACGCACACACACGTGTGTGCAGGTGTGTTACACTTTTTAACCCAATTCTCCTGTAAAGAGATCAAAGTGATTAATACAGGTTCCTAGTATTTCCATGTTCTGGTACTAGTTATGGTAACCTGGCAATGCCAATGGTCTGTGTGATTCTTCTACAATTATCAACTGGATAAACAATGCAACCTCACAAAAAAATGAAGATAAGACTTGTACACCACAGTTACCATCTATTATCTACTTGTGCTAAGAAGCATCACTGAATACCAGATTTTAGTGCTGATAAATTATGCAAAAAGCTACTGAATACTCTGCATGTAATATTTGCACCTACAGAAGTGATTACTTACTCTGTTTCTGCTACCAGCATTAAGTCATCCACAGTGGCACAAATTATTATGCCAAACAGAAAGTTGCAAAATAATACTGGCAAAAATCTGTCTATAACATATTCTCCACAGTACTGCTAGATCTTTTTTATAATTAGCAAAGGAAATATATGGAACAGCAAGCACCCAATCAAGTTTCAGAAAGCTGGTAATAGTTTTAAGAAATAGCTTACATAGACAATATGTCCATTACACTCAAAAGCATGAGCCAGTAATAAGCATTTACACATTTAGGTCTCAGTTGACCAGACTAAAAGAAACTGAATTAAATGGGCATGTTCGGGTCAAACATTCATAGAATTGGGCAAACCTTCTCCATTTAATTATTTTGTCACTATTGGCCTGATTAGCTCAGCTCTGAATCATACAACTGTGCATTGCTTGCTTCTGCTCCAATGTGCAATACTGTATATAATAGTCTATGCATACATAAAATGTGTGTGTATGTTCTAAGTCTGTATAGTCTGCATAAGCTACAGTCTTGTATTAACAATCTACATTACAGAAACAGTTCTTACTAAAAAGGAGCTAGAAGCAAGTAAGCCTTATAGCTAAAATAAAGATTTCTACTTGACTTACATAAATTAAGAAAATCATTGACATTTTATGGATGTCACAACTAGTTTTTCAAGAATGATAGTAACTGCCTAACACAGGAAGGCTATAATTATTATATAAAACTGAGGTACTGAAACAGTTCATTTTTGTCTTTTATCATAACTGTAGGTAACCGGTCAGCTGAAGCATTACCAAGTACACGTTAAGGGAGTTGCACAACTGGATTATATAACCTTTCAACTCCATATGGCAGAGGAGATATGATGTGTGTGTCTTTACTTTCAAAGCTCAAACCCAGGAGGTTGTTACTTTCAAAATGAATATGTTGATAACATTAATTCTATAAGTCCAAATAGTAATAGTAGTGCCTCTTATTCAGCCATTACAAATATGGCTTGTGCTTAACACTGTCAAAATAATCAAGACATTTTAGATACTAAGCTAAAACTAAGTGATGTATATAATGAGTCACTTACAATCTATTAAATTTAATTTCCTGTGCTATGCAAGAATGGTATCACCCACCTAACGAAGCAAAATTACCCTTTACACAATTCCTAATAGGTTTTTAAATGACAGAAATCAAGTTAACTTTTTGTCTCATACAATTCCTCTGAACATTTTATGTATTATAGGTATAAACAGCAGCAAAAGCCTTACCATGGACATGATCAAATCCACCAACAGCATAAAAGATATGCAACAAGGATTCCATTCAGACAACAGAACCCAGTAACCTCTCCTTGCCTCTCAGCAGGCACACAAAAGATTTCAGCTCACCAAAGTATGGAAACAAAAATAGCCCTCAAATATCTGTCCAGACTGTTCACCATTTATCAGCTTTATTATGACAGTAACTCCTGGGGTTGGAAGCAATATATTTACTAGTTACTCTTGTGAGTAACAATGGCTCACAGCAATTGTTTTAAAGCAACAAGAGGTAAGGTGTTACCACTGATGAAGTGAATATTGTTAATACTTTATTAATGCTATCACCAACCTTTAAACAGGTAAGGTATCTTGGGGGTTTCTTCGAGTTTTATTGTTATATTACTCCTTAAACTAATGCTATCACCTATCTTTAATTATTTAAGGTTGACAGGGTGAGTGGACAAATGTTCTGTATTTTTTTTAAAGAGGAAAATACAGACCCTGTATGACAAATCAGCATGATATCCTGTCTCTTTCTTCTCCAACAGCTATACAACCACAAACAGTGTGGAAGGCTGTATAGTATCTTCTACAGCATTCCTTTTCTCTTTTAATACTTTTTCTAATATCTCCATCCTGTATTGATTTATCTCTGCTGCTTTACACACATTACACTAAAGATTGGGTAAAAGGTAAAGGTGAAGGTAAAGGTTCCCCTTGACATTTAATCCAGTTGTATCCGACTCTAGGGGGTGGTGCTCATCCCTGTTTCCAAGCCGTAGAGCCAGCGTTTGTCCACAGACAGTTTCCGTGGTCACATGGCCAGCGCAACTAGACATGGAACACCATTACCTTCCCACCGAGGTGGTACCTATTTATCTGCTCACATTTTTACATGCTTTCGAACTACTAGGTTGGCAGGAGCTGGAACAAGCGACGGGAGCTCACTCCGTCGCGTGGATTCGATCTTATGACTGCTGGTCTTCCAACCTTGCAGCACAGAGGCTTCTGCGGTTTGGGATTCCACAACAAATATGAAACTAATGAGATATTGACTGTGTCTAGTCATGTGACCAGATACGCAACTGATACCTTGTTAATTAGCTGCATTTTGCTAAGAATACATGCATGTTCACTCACTCCAGAGTAAAAGCCCAATAGGCTTCTGGCCACTGTCACCTAAATGGTACCAGCTAATCTAGATGGTGTCTGAAGTTGCAGTCTATAAAAACCCAACACTGACATTTGCTTATTTATTTGATTTATATACTGCCCATCTTATTAGGAACCCATTACAGTGGTTCCTTGACTTACGAACACCCTGACTTACGAACGTTTTGAGTTACAAACAGCTCCGGGCACGAAATATTGCTCTGAGTTACAAACGGAGCTTTGACTTACGAACGGAAAAAGGCAGGGGGAAGAGGTGGAAAATTCAAACCATTGGTGGCAAAGAGGCTGCTTCTTTGTAGCTCTTTCGCCCCAATGGTTACAGTAGGCTGTTAGGGAACATTTTTACTCCTGGGGCACAGAAGGACAGGCAGGACGGTGTGGGTCTACTCATGAGTAAGAGCCGCCGAAGGCACGGGTCGGAGGGGCTTCATGGCAGCGAAGGAGGAGGAAGAAGATCCAGTCGGGTGCCGCTGCTCTGGAAGCCAAGGAAGCCTCTGCAGCGGCTTCCGACTGGTAAGGTGCTACTTTTTCCTTTTAAAAAAGTTGATCTGGGTGGGTTTTGGAGGGTCAGTTTGGGCTGGGGGTGTTACATTTCTGTGTTTTGTTTTTTGGTGGGGGGTTTGCAGTCCCACGTGGGACTTGCTCCAATGTTTATTTTTGGAAGAATGCTTGCTGGTTGTTGGTGCATCCAGGCTTTAAAATGCAGCTTAGACTCAGGTCTCCACCCCTTCCCATGCTCTCTTTTTGTGAGGAATTCAAAGCCAGCAGGGGATGGTTTCAAAATTTCCAAAAGAGAAGTGGCATCCACAGCACTGTAAGACATGGGGAGGCTGCAAGTTCTGACCATGATACTACAGAAGCCTTCAAGTTGGACTTTGCCAAATTCATCAAGGAAGAAGGCTACCTCCCCCAGCAAGTCTTCAACTGCGACAAGACAGGGCTGTTCTGAAAGAAGATGCCCAGGAGAACCTACATCACTCAAGAGGAAGAAAAATGCCAGGCCAACAAACCCATGAAGGACAGATTGATCCTTTTGTCTGTGCCAACGCCACCGGTGATCTGAAGATCAAGCTTCTGCTGGTGTACCACTCCCAGACTCCTCGCCCATTCCAGTGAGAGAAAGTTAACAAGGCCACACTGCCTGTCATGTGTAGGGCCAACTCAAGAGCTTGGATGACAAGGCAGCCGTTTATGGAAAGGCTCTACGACGTCTTTGCGCCCACTGTGAAGAATTATCTTTCGGACAACCAGCTTCCTGAGAGGTGCCTTCTGCTGATGGACAACGCCCCGGCACACACCCCATCCTTGGTGGATGATATCAACAAGGATTTCATCAGGGTCAAGTTCCTCCCCCACAACACAACACCTCTTCTGCAGCCCATGGACCAGCAAGTGATCAGCAACTTCAAGAAGCTGTACACAAAGGTACTCTTCACCAGATGCTTCAATATCATCGAGGAGACATCCTTGACCCTGAGAGTTCTGGAGGACACATTTCAATATCTTCCACAGCATCAGACTCATCAACAAGTCCTGGCAAGATGTCACAACTAGGACCTTGAACTCAGCCTGGAAGAAACTGTGGCCAGAATGTGTCACAAACAGTGGCACTGAGGGGACTGATTCACAGGTGGTGAGGGACATCGTTTCCATGGGTGAAGGCATGGGTCTGGATGTCAACAAGGACAATGTAGAGGAGCTGGTTGAAGATCACGAAGAATTGACTACAGAAGAACTTGAAGAACTGCAAACTGAGCAGCAGAAGGCTATTGTGAAGGAGCTTTCCACTGAGGAAGAGGCACCACAGGTTAGCAGCGAGGAGATAAGATCCATCTGAAAGAGCTGGACCAAGCGCCAGCAGTTCTTTGAGAGGCACCACCCAAACAGGACTGTGACAGGAAGAGTTTTGGACATGATGAATGACAACATGGTCAGCCACTTCAGAAAGATTCTGCAGCGCAGGACAAAACAGACAACATTGGACAGATTTTTCACCTGGATGGAACCTGCAGCGAAGAGACAGTGACAGGGAACCCCTGGAGATGATGACTCAGAGGAGGGGACCTCTACCTCGCAGCGATGACCATCTCACCATCCTCCAGCCAGAAGTCACTGTGATGTCCTCCAGAAGACACCAAAAGCTAAGTGGCCTCCCTTTTGTTTTAAAAGGTGTTGGTGGATGGGTTTAAAAGTTGCTTGTTTCATGTTAAAATGTGTTTTGTTTAAAAGTTGCTTGGTTTAAAAATGCTGTTGTTAAAATGTGTCAGTTAAAAATGTGTTTTAGCCTCCAAACTCTCTCCCCCCCCCCATCTTCTCTCTCTCTGTCTTCTCTCTTTTTGTACTTAAAAGCACAAGCCTTTGTCTGAGGGGTCTTTGTGCCCCAGTGATGACCTTCTTTCTTTCCTCTTTTCCCCTTTATTCCCTCCCTCCCTCCCTCCTTTCCTGCCCTTTACCTAAAAGGTGCTTGACTTGGCTCGGCTCGGCTCGGCTGAAAAAGCGCTTTTCAAGGTATTCTGTTGTTTTAAAGGTGTTCTGTTTGAAAGGTGTTCCCTCCCTCCCTCCCTTTTTTAAACCTAAAAGGTGGTTGTTTTGGTTTTAAAGGTGTTCTGTTTGAAAGGTGTTCCCTCCCTTCCTCCTTCCCAGCCCTTTTTTTACCTAAAAGGTGCTTGGCTTGGCTTTCGTTAAAAGGTGCTTGTTTTTAAAGTTGCTGTGATTAGAAGGTGTTCCCTCCCTCCTCCCCTGCCCCTTTTTTTTACCTAAATTCATCTTAGGTCAAAAGAAGAAGAAATCTTCCCTAGTGGTAGAGTATGGATTAACCAACTTTGCATTAGTTCCTATGGGAACTAATGCTTTGACTTAAGAACCATGCCTTGACATAAGGACAAAAAACAGCCGGAACGGATTAATCAGTTTTCAATGCATTCCTATGGGAAATGCTGCTTTGACTTAAGAACATTTTGACTTACAGCCACCGTTCCAATAGGGATTAAGTTCTTAAGTCAAGGCACCACTGTACTCTTGGCAGGTAACACAAAGGAAATCAGACCCACAATATCATCACACATGCCTCAACAATGGTATGAAATAACGGAATAAAACAAACAGCAGACATCAGTTAGACCTCTCTGTATGTTATGTGCTGTAAAGTAGGAACTGACATCGAGCAAGCCTAACAGGGTTTTCAAGATAAATGAAATATTTAAGGAGTGCTTTACCAGTGCCAACTTCAGTGAATTTCCATGGCTGATTGGGGATTCAAACACAGATCTCCTGAATCCTAGTTGTCACTCTATCCGCTATACCAACTGAGTAGGCCTCTAAGACACCACAGTATTTCAGTTTTTGTTTTTCTCATACATACCAAAACAGATTAACAAGGTTCTCTCTTTGAAAACAGTTAATCTATAAGACTGGAAGCTGGATTTAAATGAGAAATTCCATCACTATAATGCGAGGCAGTGAAGTTTCCTATAAATTAGCCTAATTCATGGAAAATCCACACACCCCCTACACATTGTAGTAACGGACACAATTTTTATACCAAGATGTGGGCAGTTGTTATGCAAGGTGAACATTCCCTCACCTTGGGCAGCAAATTTTAGGTCTCATGAAAAGTAACCAATTATTGTTTATTTAACTTACTAAACATTCTTATTTCTCCTGCTAGAGATGTGAAGTGTTCAGGGGTTCAGCATCCTGTGCCAAAATAACTTGACTAGTTTGGGTGCTACACTCTTTAACATGGGTTGGTGGGGCTAATGCCACTTCTTTCTTCAGTACAGGCAACAGCAGGTCTAACAGTAGGTGTTCCAATTCCCTTTAACTTTTTGCACATAGCATAATGAAATAATACATGCAACTTGCAACAAAAGAAAGACAGCCTTTTAAAATAGCCCAACATGCAATAGGCAGTACAAGGGTGGTAAATTAGAGATGGCATGGCCATTCATGAGGGAAAGGGAGGAAGGTGATGTTTTCCTGCTTCCTGCTTTTCTACTCCAAGCATCTGTTCTGTATTTTCTTCTGTATTTTTAGAAGTAAATTGAAGATAAAATACTGGAATGGTCCACATGGGGAACCAAAAAGTATTTTTCTTGCATTTTTAGAACATTCTCACACTACAAAACGATGGTAAAAACTTCCTGACAGTATCAAAGTAATAAGTAACACAACAATTACTTTTGAGCAACTCAAAAATCAGCAGTATTCTACTGCAACAAAAAGAATAAGAGAGGCAGAATAAGATAGTTGTTCACATCATAACAACTAAAACTGATATACAGAACTGTTCTTCCCAGAGGGAAGCATATTACTATGTTGCTTTATCCTGAAATGAAATAAAATCAAAAGTAAAATATGTTTTTATTAAGTTTTAGTTTCTAATGTTGTTTCAAGTGGAAAATACATAACAGTAAAATTACCTTTGAAGATTTCAAGTTCTTTCCTATAAAATAAAAAATAAAACATAATGGTCACAGACCTAGCTGCGCAAAACATTTTATAAACAACAAAGAAAGAAGATTCTATAAGTAGGATAAGGAAAAATTCTGTTTGCACAATTAGAGTTGCAAACAACTAACGAGCAATAAAATTCATCACAATCCAATCTATAATTAATCTATTTAACTTCTATTATGTCCGGTTTCAAAAACTGCTCTGAATGAATAAGAAAATCATTTAATCTATGCAGGCATCAATATAATAGAACTGACATTATTTACTCATTTGTCCAGCTCCTAAACAGGTTTCTTATTTTTGCTGCTGTCAATTTTGAGCCAAAAATGGAGCAGTGAAAGTATAAAGAATCATGTAAGTCTCATAATGAATACACTCAATATAAAATATCAAAAACATACTAAACTACAGCAAGATAAACTTATCCGTATGCACCAGGGTCAACAATTCACACACCTGAAGGTCCTGTTAGACTACATACTCCAACATAAATGCTGTCTAGAAGTCTAATAATGACAGCTACATTAGCTGCCAGATATTTTATGCATTGTTTTAACAAAAACATGTTGTTATTCAAATAGATTTTACTCTGCTTGTGTGTATCTGTGCAAGACATTGCCACTGTATGCATATGTGTACTGTCTTCAATGGATGGAAGGACACTTTCAAAGTATACATTAAATTCATAGACATGTACACCTAACCAATGCCCTCCTTACATGTCACAAGAATGAATAGAGATGTCACAATACAGTAAATACATTCTCAAACACACACACACACACACACACACACACACACACACACACAGAAAGACCTTCAAAATACCAAGTCTGAACATTTTTGTCATGAAAATAGCAATTACTTCACTTTTCAAAAAACACCTCTACTTACCCTCTTTCCCTGAAAATAAGACCTAACCTGAAAATAAGCCCCAGTGTGATTTTCCAGGATGCTTGTAATATAAGCCCTAATTCAAAAATAAGCCCTAGTTAAGTGAAACCCGGCCATCCACCATTATACACCACTGTGTAGCAACCAGAAGAAGATGACATTACTGTATGTGACAGTTCGATTTTTGGGTCCTTTCTTTGTTCAAATAAATCAGGAAATTTCTGCACTTTAGGAACAGAAGTAAGATTTATTGAAGTGTTTAATAAATAAGCAGTGTCAACAAAGTTATCCCAATGTCTTTCTCCTTTTGACAATGGGTCAGTCAGGGGCTTCCATTCTTCATCTGGGAACGGGTTCTTTTCACCGGCATTCCATAGACCCAGCCAGTCTATAGACAAGTTCTGGTCTACCGCTGTTCCCGCTTCACCTTCCAGCAGGGGCACGGTGTCCTCATCCCGGTCGTCCACCCACACGGAGCATCCAACGGGTGTGGGGGTCTTCCAGGGTAGTCCTTCTTCCACATTTCTCTCACTCCCCATTCCAACCTCTCTCTCCTCTCTCTCTCTCTCTCTACCTTCTCCTTTTCCTCTCTCAGCCTTCGTCTCCACTCCCTGGCTTCTGCTTCTCCCCAATATGATGGTCTAGGCCAAGGGGGAATCTCTCTCCTTCTCCTGTAATCAGCCTCTTCTTTGGGTACCCTCAGCTTTTCCAAGCTCCTATCCAGGGATCCTCCATCCAGATCTATTCCCAGCCTGGAGGCAACTGTTCCTCCCTCCTTTTTATATCTGCTGCTCCCGCCTCTATCTCCACCCTCTCCTTCTATTCTGTTCCTGCCATACCCCCCTGAGTTCCTTCAACCGTTAACCTTCGTATTTCTCTCTCTAACTCTTGTTTATCTGTCCCTCACTGTTCTGTTCTCTTGGGGGATGAAGTGGGTAGGGTCTGTATTTCTTTCTCGACAGTGTGGGGGAGGGAACGGCACTCCAGTGAGAGGGTTACTGCTCTCACCCCGTCTCACACTGTATTTGAATAAATTTAGATCGTTGTACATGAAAAAAATAACACATCCCCTGAAAATAAGCCCTAATGCATTTTTGGAGCAAAAATTAAGATAAGACCCTGTCTTATTTTCGGGGAAACACGGTATTACTATGAAAGCTGAAAGGCAAGGGTAAAGAGCAATGAACACAAACTAATCCTTAAAAGACAGTCTGGTGAAGGAACACTGAGAGACAGATTAGGAGATACAGTACTGTACTGACAGATCACTGTTGATAAAAAGTGACAATAATCAAAGAAAAAAATGTCGGGAAGAATCAGAAGTTTCTTGATTTTTGACATGTTAATTTGAGCCTGTGATGAAATATCAGAGTGGAAAGACAGACAGGTATTCAAGAAGAGAAAACAACAGCATCAGGTAGAAAGTTGAGATTCAGTTTGATACCATCAGCATCCATATGGTACCTAACCAAAAGGATCTGCTGAGGTACCCGAGGGCAGGAGGAAAGAGACAGCCCGTACAAATAAAATAGCAAGGGGCTAGCAAACCCCGAACAAAGAGAAAAGAGGCACAGCAAGCACTTCAAGCAGTAAAAACTGTGCTAGAATAAATCAAAAAAATAGAAGAGTAGCTAGAAAAAAACATGAAAACCTTGAGGCAGGAAGGTAATCAGGCATCAAATATACAAAAGGTAGAAAAGAGAGCAAAAAACAAAATTACAGTAGGAAACTTTGGATTTGTCTGTGAAAAAAGTAACACCATCAGACAGCCTGAAACAATGGTCTTTTGCAATTTCCTTTTCAGTATCCAAGAGACAAGTAGAAAGGAAGTGTTATATGAGTATCTATATATTTAAAAAATGGTTAAAAACCCAAAGGCAATTTTTGTCTGCCTGTCTCTTACTTTTGCAAGAGCACTAATATAAATCATTACTCCAAGACATAAAAGAATGTCTTCTGAAAAGATTTAGGCTTTAGATGTCGCATCTAATCATTATCAGTAAAATCAGCACAATAATTTAGTGTTGTTCCATTGTAGATTTTAAAATTTGCTACTGGCTGAAAATTCTACATGTGACTGACTGACATACACAAAAACCTCCAAAAGGGAAACCAAATTTATGACAATAGGGACATTTCAAATATAAAGAGTGACATAAGCCCTCAGAAGTATCAATCTCTAAAAATTCTAATTTCTACTATTTTATTTTATTTTTTTAAACATCCACCAAGAGATGTTTTCCGTCAAGGCAAAATTTATCTGAACAACTCTTTACTTAGAGTACAGATGCAGAGTTTCCATGTTCACATAAAATGTAACATTCCCTTTACTTGTATTTTATATGCACTTTCTCTTGTTAATAGTAAACAATTCTAGCATGCTTCAAGACAATGTTTAACATATGACATTCTCTCTGACAGAAGTCTTCTAAGAAGCTGCCATTCCTGTAAGAAAATTCTGAAAGGAGTTTATTTCTTAGATTCTGCTTTTTTTAAAAAAAACTATGCTACATCATACAATGACCTCTATTTCCTATGTTTAGAAAATACACAGCTTGAATACAGAGCAATGCCAAGTTCTAAATGTTGCCAAAAGGCACAAAAATGTTAAAGAACATCATCTTCCATAAAAGAGTGCTAGGCAAGGAAGAAAGACCCAAGTTTGAACTAAAACTTGAAATAAATGAATAATCCATGTGTGCAAAGTTCCCTCTAAGCTGGGTGCGTGTGCATGGGCATGCACCTCTACCTCCCTCCATGCAACTGTCTTTCTACTACATGCAGCAATAGGATTGGGTTCCAGTTATGATGGAACACTACACACTCTGGGGAGGAATTAAGGGCACATGCAGGAGCAAAGTCACAAGAGAGGCAGAGCCCCGCCTAGCAGAGCTGAAAGTTAGAGGGTACATTGCATATGTGCATAGATTAACTGCTTGCATCCTGGAGGTAATAGTTAATATATAAGGTCAGAAGCAAATACGGATAGAGAATTTGGACTTAGGAGACCAAGGTTCAAATCCCTGCTTATTCACACAGCTTACAACAGAAGCCTTGGATCAGTGTGTCTCCATCTAACTCAAACAAAAGCTTTTTTACCTTCCTATTTTGCTACTATTTATATTATATGCCTCAAGCAATTCTAATTAATTAACTAATCTGCACTTATTTGTGCTCCAACAAACTGCAGTGTACTGAAACAGAAACATTACACCTGAACTAGAGGCACTGAGTGACTGAGGAAAAAGCCTCATTTATTTGGTATCTGAATATATGCTGCAATGTGAGGTGACATTACAATTCTAGACAGCTTCCTTTAGCAACACAAACATCTAAGGAAATAGTGTAAAGAGGAAGTGTCATCTTTATTACCATTCATTCTTCCAATTAGCAATATCTGATCAGTAATTCTCTGACAATACACACTCTTGGGTTTTGGTTGCTGCATATTCATTTATTTTAAAGATTATTACTCACACATGCCCCATCAAGTGATACTTAATGCAGCTTACAAGGCACGTAATAATACAAAACCTCCAAACGCATACACAACTAGAAGCCCTTGGTCCTCTGGCTGATTAATGTGGACAGAGCATGCCTTTCTTCTGCTCTCCAGCACCAGGGAAACCAAACTTTGGAACCAAGTCTTTATGGATAATCAGGTAGGGGGGCAATTGCAACTACTACTTCTCTAATGAATGGAAAGGATAAGGCTGCTCTTTACTTCTTTCTGAAGGCAGGAGGTACAGTTCCTCTCAAGCTAGTCACAGAAGCAAGTGCTTCCCCATATAGCAATAAAGGAGAACATACGGCCCTCCAGATTTTGCTAAACTAAAGTTAATGTTATCCCTCATAGTTATGCTGATAGGAGTGGGGCTGGGCTGATGAGAACTGTGGTCCAACAGTACAGTGGGGTCTCTACTTAAGAACGTCCCTACTTAAGAACAATCCAACTTAAGAACAGCTCCATTTGCTAAATTTTGCTTCTACTTGAGAACAGAAATCCAAGATAAGAACAGGAAAAAAAACCTTTCCTGCTCTTTTTTTAACCTTAGGTCATCTTAGGTTAAAAAAAAAATTCTCCCCCTAGTGGTAGAGTACGTATTAACCAGCTTTGCATTAGTTCCTATGGGAACTAATGCTTCAATGTACGAACACACCTCTACATAACAAAAAAACAGCCAGAACCGATTAATTGGTTTTCAGTTCATTCCTATGGGAAATTTTGCTTCAACTTAAGAACGTTTCAACTTAAGAACATCATTCCAAAATGGATTAAGTTCTTAAGTAGAGGTTCCACTGTAGTTTCTATGGACGGAAAAGAGCAGATACGGATTAAATGGTTTTCAGTGCATTCCTATGGGAAATGCAGATTCAACATAAGAACTTTTCAACTTGAGAACCATCTTCCAATACGGATTAAGTTCTTAAGTAGAGACCCCACTGTATCTGGCTTTGAAAATAAAAGGCATGTGCACGTCTTTATACATTTTTCTAATTTTTAAAAACCTCTTTTCCTTAAATTTTAGTTATCTAGCTGAATCCTGAAGATGTTTTTCTGCTTTGCCTGTGATGACTGCAATTTCTACCTCCAACTCTTTTTTCAAAGGATATAAGACCACTAGCTGGCTGCATAGCTCAATGTGTTGGTTGCCACGCTGCAGAGTGAGAGGTTAGTAGTTTGATTATGCTCCTGGGTAATGAGCCAGCCTATGTAGCCTTGGCCAAGCTACATTATCCCAGACTATCCCCAGGAGAAGAGAATGGTAAACCACCTATGATTACTTGATACCTAAATAACTTTGGAAAGATTTGCCATAAGTTGGAGTTGATTTGACAGCACAAATTGTAAGACTACTAATGAAAGTGATCTCACTTATCTGTCAACATAATTTCTGAGAAGACACCTTTTAAAAATCATATGTCATCGTTGCAGTTCCAATTCCAACTAGCCTTACAATCAAAATCAAGCTGGACTAACTTGTGACCAGCTGATCCATATATATTTCCAGCAGTCATTTATGTTATGTTATCCTCACTAGGTACCTGCAGTGAACTAGACATCGTAATATCTCCAAAGCACTGAGTGACAACACGATGAGCAAATATATTATTTAGTCGCACAGAAATATCTTGGTCCCTGCTGTTGTTAGCAATATTTAATTCGTTATCTATGCCAAAGAAATAGTGCACTAAAATTATGTAATACCTTTACTACACTGGAATAATTTTGACAAGATGTGTAATATGACAAAGATAAATTAATAAAATATGAAAATCCAAAATATGTGAAGCCTTTTCTAGTGTGATTATTAGTGGGATTGTGCAGCATAAACTTAAAATGTTTACTCAAAAGAAAGTCCCAGTGACTGAATAGGGCTGACTCCCTGGTAAGAGTATGCAAGATTGCAGCCAGAATCTCTTGGTTAACTAGAAATGTTGTAATTCCTTTTCATGCAATTAAATATTCTGAATCTATACACACCCAAGAAAGGAAAAAGAAAGACACTGAGAAACTTATGCTTGAATATCAAACAGAAGGGATTTATTCAATTAAAATCAAATATAAACGTTAACATGTTAGCGACTGAAATCCCGTCACATAACTTACACGTGTGGAAGGTTGATGATGTCACTAGCCAGGGATGATTTTCAGTAAAGCACCCTACTTCTGTTCCACAGCTTTTCCAACTAATCTCTTCTGTATAATCTTTTTCGCTGCCTGGAAGCTATGAAAAATATTTTGGTAAAAAGCTTACCAAAAATCTTTCAAGCATCATCCAGCAGCACAGATTTTTAGGAATTAAAGACATCCTCCTTCCACTCTGCAGTTTTCATGCAATGGAAGATATCACATAGTAGCTCGAAAAGCTGCAGTGCAGAAACAGGAAATTTCAAATTACCAAAAATTTTTCCTACCAGTGATGTCATCACCCTTCTGCAGGTATAGCTATGTCAATAGGATCCCAGCCTGTATTTTCAGACTTACCTTCTAGTCTTCTTGTAATTTTCCAACTGTATTGCTTGCATGTGCTTGTACCTTTCCAACTCGCACTGTTCACAGAGATCTTCAAGATACAGTAAATGGTTCTCCATTTCCTTAAAATTCGCTTCCAACTGAACTATGTAATAAAACATTCAAATATTAGAATAAGTACATTTCCATAGTTGTCTATCATCTAAGTTGCTCTAAGTAAAAACCTGAAGCAAATGAAAAACCTTTCTCACATGCGCAACAAGCAAGTTTCTGTGGGCAGTGAGACCTAGAGAAAGGCCTCTCCTGGGCAGACTAATATGGGATGACTTAGTCTTTCAGATAGCCTGCGCTCAAGGTATATAAAGCTTTAAAGGTAGGATTTCAAATTGTGCCAAGAACCAAATCAATAACCACCGAAGCTGCTGTAACAAAGGCATTTTGTGCTTTCTGTCAACAATTGCAAAATTTGGGGCAGGTGAAGGTTCTAAACAGTCTTCAAAGGCAGCCCTACGGAGACCACATTATACCAGTTCTGAAACGATGCAACAAAAGCAAGTTTCAGCATAGTTAGCTCAGACACCTCCAGAAAGAGGCACAACTGGCACACTAGCCTGAACTGCACACACACACTCCTGGCCACTGTCAAATCCTGGTCATCCAGGCTCAGAGCCAAATCCAAGAGTGCACCCAAGCTGTGAATCTAAGAGTTCCAGGTGATTGTAATACTTCACTGAAAGAAGTTTCAATCTCTCTTCCCTGATCTGCCCTTTGACTGACCAGAATCACCTTTGTCTTCTCTGGGTTGTACTACATTTGCATTCCTCTGGCCCATTACCAATATGAGGCACTGGTTTAGAATTAAAACAACTTCTATAGATTTAGATGGAAAGCAAAAATAAAGTTGAGTCTCATCAGCATACTGATAGCACTGAACCCTGATATCTCTCAGAAATGTAACATAAACACTGAAAATCATGAGCCGATAAGGCAGAACACTGACAGACCCTAAAGGCTAGTGACTGAGGCACTGGACAGGAATTCATCCCAACACCACCACCTAAACTTATCCCTCTAGGAAGGATTAAAACCACTGTAAAAGAGTGCCTTCAAGACCCACCTTAGAGAGGAGGTCCATGAGAATATAATGGTACATTATTGAAGGCCACTAGATGTCCAGCAGAACCAATAGAGATATAACTGCCTTTATCCAGTCCCACATGTAAGTCATCCATCAGCTATCTCTCTCCCATAACCAAAACTGAAGCTAGACTGAATTGGGTATAGAAGATCCGTCCCATTCAGGAGCATCTGGAACTAAAATGCCAGGACACGCTCCAATACCTTTTCCAAAATGGAGACTACTCAGTAAAATGGCAGAGTTCAGGGAAACCTTTTTCTATAGATATCTTACTAGCATCTCTTTCAGTTTCATTGAAATAAGCCAACAAATTTTAAATAGATGCAATAAGACCTCTGTAGAAAGGTTCCACTGATTCAATGGGGCTACTCTAGTTGTTACTTACTACTGGATTTCAGTCAATGTAATAAATCTGAAAATAAAATATGGTTACCTATCCATTCCATATACTAATTTCTGGAAAAGTAGTCATTGAGCATCCCCTAGTGGGCAGCTAATTTACATGATTAGAAGTCCCTGTATTCTTCTATCCACAATGCGCTTTTCAATTCTCAAGTATTGTAGCTTTCTTAGCTTACATATCACAGTAAGTACTTTGTAAAAAAAAGACTTTTTTTTACAAGTAGTAAATTTGTTAACTGCTGCAATAACCATTAACATCAGCTGTATTACTGCAATGCAGTTAAATTAGTTTTACAAAGACAAAATACAACCAACACCATTGTAAGACACAGCCCAAATTTCTAGTCAGTAATGATGCAATTTGATCTTATTCTCCCAGATGACCTGGATTTAGTGTGATATTCCTAGCAGCATAAATCCTACGTTGAGGGCCAAACTTCACGTTATTTCAGCAGATCTATTTGATCTTTTAAACAAATGTGAGACGTAGAAACTCTAACAAAAACAGAAAAAAACACTGAATATTGTTCTGTAAGGTGATATCAACTGGATTGGGAAAAAAGTACAGAGAAGGGGTGGCACTATTCCCTGCATTATTTTCCCAACATCCTCCCACCAAAAGTTGTCATTTGACCTAGAAAGGAGAAAGATGGATGTAATCATGCCTGAATATTTTTCCTTTGCATAGTAAATACAGCTTGCAGGAAGATGAGGAAGATTAAAAGCGCAAAGGAATATTTGAACAACTTTATCCCCCCCCCCCTTCTCTTTAGCTGTATTTAATTAGGAAAGACATCAGGATCTCCTTAGCTCAACACATAGTTTAACTTCAAGATGGGTGATTCAAAGGTAGATTATTTAATTTCAAAAGGGTAGGCACATTAGTCTGCTGCAGCACAGAGTCTTTTCTACTTTATTAAAGATTGACAAATGTATTATAGCATGAACCTCTGTGAGCTGTAGCCTATTTTATTAGATTTATCTAATTTAGAAGTGGGGAGACAATAGCACTCTATAAATTGATCCTATGATATATTTGTTAAGAAGCCCACTTTTGTTTATTAAGTGTTGCTGACAATAAATATTTACTTAAACTAGACATGATGTCTTGAGTGTGTGTGTGTGTGTGTGTGTGTGTGTGTGTGTGTGTGTGAGAGAGAGAGAGAGAGAGAGAGAGAGAGAGAGGTATTAAGTCCAAATTGCAAAGCAAAGCAAAGCATGCTGCTTATATACTGCCCCATAGCACTTCAAGCACTCTCTGGGCGGTTTACAAGTTAATTATGCAGGCTACACATAGCCCCCCCCCCAGTGACCTGGGTACTCATTTTACCGACCTCGGAAAGATAGAAGGCTGAGTCAAACTTGGGATTGAACCCTGGGTTGTGAGCACAGTTTTAGCTGTAGTACAGCAGTTTAACCACTGTGCCATGAGGCTCTTCAAAAGAATGCTCAGACATAAAGTTTACTATGCAATCGCAAGGTCAATCCTCTTGCAACTTATGCTAGCTTTCAGGAATGCACCTAGTAACCACTTTAAGTTTCCTGGAGGAAGAGTAAATCCAAATGCACAAAGACAAATACAACAAGGCGTCTTGCTAAAATATATAAAATATATAAGAATATATAAGTCAATCACTCTAGGATTCTCATTTGCTTTTAAGTAACGTAACAGAAAACAGAACAGAATTTTTAAAATCTCTGAAATAGCTAGCTTATAAACCTTTCTGTCGCATCAAAACATTTTTTCAACCCACAGAAAAATGTTGCAATGTGAAGCATAGCCAATTAGCCACCATGCCTTCAAGGATTCTCTCTTCCAGTTTTAGTTTTCCGCCAACACACCAGGCATATTCAATGGCTACTGAGCACGATCAGCCCTCACTGGACTATTCTGGGTTACACACATACATACAATTCTTCCAATACTTCTGCAATACTTGAGATTTCCCCCCCCCATGTGACCATGCATCCATCTTGTTTCCCAGTGACCTCACTTTACCCTACTAAACACGAATTCACTATTAAAAGGAGTGATGTCTCAGAAAGCTGAATAATCCTAATAGATGACCCTAATTGGAAGGTGAAGGAGAGCAACTGTGCTGATTCTACTGGCTCACTTAGCTGGCTTCAGCACCATTTTAGTAGAGCTAGCCAAAATGCAGCCTTCAAAATGGTGTTTCACCAAGTGTACAGGCTGAAGGAGAGAGCTGTGGTCCAGCAACATCTAGGGGGCCACACTTTGCCAGATCTACATTATCATACTCTTCTGGAAGGGCTCTCCAAATTAGGTTTCTGCAGACTCTGTTCTGCCTTGGCACCTTTCAGGAGGGAAACCAATTCCAGACGGCAGGGCCAAAGAGCTACTACTCATGGCCTGAAGATGCCACAGGGATACATTGTGTGTCCCACATCTTTTTATTTTTATATGAAGTCACTGGGAGAGTTATCCAAAAGTTGATCTAAAAAATCACCATCATACTGACCATTCTATCTCATCCATTTAGGCTTACAAACCCAAGAAGGTCTGGAAAAAAATTTTTTTTTACTTCTGCTCCCGTATCCCCTAGACCAGGGGTCTCAAACATGCGGCCCAGGGGCCATTTGCGGCCCCCCAGATGATAGTTTGTGGCCCTCGCCTTGCCTGCCCCCCCAAAGCGCCCACACATTCTCTGCTGTCAAGAGTAAAAAAAAAAGCCTTGCCTCGCTCACCGGCTCTCTCCCAAGACAGCACCTCTTGCACCCTCCATCCAGAACTGCAGCCTGCCAGCCAGCCCACCTGTCTGTCGGCTAAGGAAACTCCTGGGCGGCTTCCTTGGGCTCTTGCTCCGCTTGGCGGAAAATCTGATGCGGCCCAGCCTCACCCAGACTCTGTCTCTAGTGGCCCCCAGGTAAATTGAGTTTAAAACCCCTGCCCTAGACAGTGACCACAGACATGGTGCAAAAAAGCAAACTTTTGTCTTGGTGCAGTACTACAATATGTTACATTTCTTGAAATATGCCTTTAAGAATATTTTCTAAAAACTAAGTTACAAATCCATAAAATTAATTGGAGGAAGAAAAAGCAAACACACTTACCCAGGCCAGCTGTTGTGGATTCCAAATCTGCTAAAAATACTGGAATTTGTTGAAGCTGTTCTTGAAGATCTAAGAGGCTACTTCTTTTTTTCTCCCAATGGGCAGAAAGCATTACAACTTCACTATCTATCAGCTGCAACCAGACATCATCATTATGAAACATGCACCATCTTTTCAAGCATCTAAGCAGACTGCTGCTATGACAGCCACATATTAGAGTATTATGTATGATTTGATAGCTGCTGACTTCTGTTCACAATCACCAGATATACTCAAGTAGGAATAAAAGGCTAACAAGTAATCTACAGCCATTACTACCACAATTTATATACAATTATCTTTTGTAACATTTTTTTCAATTTCAAAACCAAAACAGAAATCAAAATTATAACATTAGACAAAATCCTATTGGTGTTTACATCAGGTTTTTGTAACTTGTGTAACAGCTAACTGCAGCTTGTTGACAAGTTGCTGTGGCATATCTGGGCTGCATAGCTGATGTCACAGGCCTAATTGTGCACTCAAGATGCACTCCAGTACCTTGTCAGTTAGCCGCAATTAGATGTGGCAAGTTACACAAACCTTTCACAAACAATAGCTGGATTCCCGCCAATATTTTTTCAACTACTTCAACCATATCCTCTAAGCAGCAATGTCTCTATAGTTTCTCCTTAAGTTAATAAATACACCATTTGCTTTACTTTATTACAATCAACTAAATTTAACATCAGTAATAGTTCTTCATAATATTGCTATATTCTGTTTTCTATTCAATCCGCCCCAAAGCTGCACGGGATGGTGGCTCAGGGGCCATCTACACATGCATGTACCATGCACGTTTCCCCAGTGCGAAGCCATGGAAAGCCTCTTCTTTACTCCCATTTTCATTATGGACAAAACAGTTTGCGAGGAAAGAACAGTCTCTACGAGACTGAAGAAGCTCCCCCATTTTGTCACTAGAGATCCTCACTGAGATTTTTTTCTCTGACAAAATTAATGTAGTTGAAAGGAATCACCTTCCCTCAATAAAAAAAAACTACAAACCATTTTTTAAATAAATGTATTTGCAAAGGCTTTCACGGCCAGGATCTAATGGTTGTTATGGGTTTTTCGGGCTCTTTGGACGTGTTCTGAAGGTTGTTCTTCCTTGGCCGTGTTCTGAAGGTTGTTCTTCCTAACATTTCATCAGTCTCTGTGGCTAGCATCTTCAGAGTGCTGTCCTCTGAAGATTCCAGCCACAGAGACTGGCGAAACGTTAGGAAGAACAACCTTCAGAACATGGCCAAAGAGCCCAAAAAACCCACAACAACCATTTTAAATAAATGTTTTTCATATTAATTTCTGAAAATGCTTTACCTCTCCTGCTTTTGCACATTCTTTTGCCCCTCTGTGAAGAGCTGCCCACGTATCTTCGTACCTTCACAAAAATATATAGTAGTAAGATTACATGTTATACTTAAGACAATGGTGACAAGAACACCTGATCATGCTGACTACTTGTTTACAGTAAAGAAGAACGATGGCTTTAACAATGCTTTGTTTTTGTGGAAATATACTGAAAAATCCAAAGCTGGTCTTTTAAAGTGAATGGGATATGCTCACCACAAAGGGTATGATTAAACAGTGAGAGAAATGTGAGTTCACTCACATTCACATTCACAAGTTGTGAAGTCACACTGGAAGTAAAAGTTTACCAGGGACAGTTTGAATTAATGGGCCACACAGGAAAGCTTTGTTTGCAACTTCTTAATGTAGTTATCTTATAGGCCAGCAGGTGGTGCAGCTTCATAAGAGCTACTTAATAAGCTGTAATAGGCTGTAAACAAGGAGAGAGTGCAGATTTCCTTTCCTTTTCTGTTTCTTTTTTCCCCCTTAGATGCTCTAAATGCATCAGCACTGGCAACAAGTTGTTTTTTAAAAAGAAATTGTATTATTTGCAGCCTGGAGGGATAGATCTTTGCCCCTTCCAAGTCACACTTTTCTACATCAATTCAAGTAATCACACCATCTGAACTAACGTGAATGGATCCATTTCAAAATAAAGTGAAGCCCCAATGGCGGAGATGAAGGGTGAGTGGGGATGACTCCAGACTGATTAGTCTTTCCTTTTGTATCATGTGATCAATGGGAAAAATGCAAATCAGGCTGTCCCAAGCCCATAGCATTTCCCACATTTTTGCCAATGGGCACACCCTAACCTGTCCCACTGATTTCAATGGGCCTCCACTAAATAGTACAACCACTGGGTTTAGCACAAGGTTGCCAAGAAAAATAACTGTTATTGTATTAAATTCAGCAGTTTATTTGTAGCATTTTTGCTTTTTTTAACTGCTTCACTTAAAAAACTGAGATGATCAAGTTTTTTTAAAAGCATATTTTCAGAATTTATAGACTCAGTACAGTTCTAGGAATATTTACTTAGATATATTGACCAGAAAATATAATAGCTTTGAAGCTTTAAAACTCTGAAATTAAGTGACAAAGATTTCTAGTACTGAGGAGTTTCCCTCACAAAAGCCTTAGCAGAATTCCAAATTTCCATAATCTTCTTAAATACCATGGCATCTAAAGATCTGAGCTAAAAATGCATACTGTGAATTTCAGCTAAGAAACATAGGTACTAGCTTATCTAATCAAGTTAAACAATAGATCTAACTGGGAGTGGTTGTAAACTGATAATTATGTGAAATTATACACAAGCAAAATGTAATAAAAACAATAACCCAGAAATAGAATTACAACGAGGTACTTACCTACTCAGCAGCACTAATCCAGCAGAGAACTCTGGCAAACTTTGTACAGTCCTATAATAAAAATTGAAGGACAATATTAACCAAAATGTAGAAGCATTCTCAGGTTAATTTTTAGATTCATCTTTTTCATAATTATCTTTATTTATTTAATACATTGATAGACCACCCATTACCTGAAGTTTCTCTGGGAGGTCCATAATATTAGACATGCAATAAAAAACCTAATACAGTAAAATAACAACTAAAGAAGGAGAATATAAAAAAAATGAAAGCAGCAGTATGGTACCAACATTTTTAGCTTATAAAACAAAATTAAAATATGTAGCACAATAAAATTAGAAAATGCCAGAGAGAATTTTAAAAGGTCTTCACCTGGCACCAAAAATTCAATAATGCACCATCAGGTGAGTCTCTGGGGAAAGTATTCCACAGATAGAAAAGGCCCTCTCTCTTGGAGACAACCATATCACATATTTTCATGGAGTTACCAGATAAGGGCCTTGGGGGACAATTTTAGTGTCTGAACATATAAATAAGATGCGCAAGAACTCACAGCTCCAAAAGTAAGTTACAAGTCAGTTTGGGACCTCCCCTCCCCCCAACAATAACATCAATCTTTTTCTATGGCTACAACATTCAGCTCCATTTGCTTGGTCCCAAGGATACTGTAAGGTGGGACATCTAATGGCCCCCATATTCTATTACATCCTCCAAACATATAGCAGCTTCGCCAGAAAGCTGATCCAGGAATGTGTAGTGGCCATTGCTACAACTGCAGCTCCCATCGCAACAACTAATTTAAAGACTGATTCTATATTTTGCAATAATTGGCACAATAAATTAAGATAAAACCTTAATATGTTTTTGTAAATATCAAAATAAAAAGTAGAATTCTGCCAATATACAGTGGATATAAAAAGTTTACACACCCCTGTTAAAATGTCAAGTGTCTGTGATGTAAAAAATGAGACAAAGATAAATCATTTCCGAACTTTTTCCACCTTTAATGAGACCTATGAACTGTACAACTCAGTTGAACAACAAACCTTTTAGGTGGAGGGAAGTAAAAATAAAAAACTGAAATAATATGCTTGCATCTGTGTGTACACCCTCTTATAACTGGGGGTGTAAGCTGTGTTCAGCAGTAAACAATCACATTCAAACTTAAGTAGCAGTCAACATACCCCTGCCATCATTTAAAGTGCCTCTGAGGAATCCCAAATAAAGATCAGCTGTGCTAGTAGATCTTTCCTGACATTTTTAGTCACACTCTACAGCAGAATCCATGGTCCGAAGAGAGCTTCCAAAGCATCAGAGGGATCTCATTGTTAAAAGGTATCAGTCAGGAGAATAGTACAAAAGAATTTCCAAGGCATTAAATATATCATGGAACACAGTGAAGACAGTCATCACCAAGTGGAGAAAATATGGCACAACAGTGACATTACCAAGAACTGGACGTCCCTGCAAAATTGATGAAAAGACTAGAAGAAGATTGGTCAGGGAGGCTGCCAAGAGGCCTACAGCAACATTAAAGGAGCAAGTACTGGCTGTGTGGTACATGTAACAACAATCTCCCGTATTCTTCATATGTCTGGGCTATGGGGTAGAGTGGCAAGAAAGAAGCCTTTTCTTATGATGAAAAACATCCAAGCCCAGCTAAAGTTTGAAAAAACACAGCTGAAGTCTCCCAAAAGCATGTGGGAAAAAGTGTTATGGTCTGATGAAACCAAGGTTGAACGTTTCGGCCCTAATTCCCGGCCCAAAAGTTAGGTTTGGTGCAAAAACAACACTGCACATCACCAAAAGAACACCATACCCACAGTGAAGCATGGTGGTGGCAGCATCATGCTTTGGGGCTTTTTTTCTTCAGCTGGGACAGGGACTTTAGTCAAGGTAGAAGGAATTGTGAACAGTTCCAAATACCAGTCAATACAGTACTGGCACAAAACCTTCAGGCTTCTGCTAGAAAGCTGAACATGAGGAGGAACTTCTTTCAGCATGACAACGACCCAAAGCATACATCCAAATCAACAAAGGAATGGCTTCACCAGAAGATTAACATTTTGGAATGGCCCGGTCAGAGTCCAGACCTGAATCCAATTAAATATCTGTGGGGTGATCTGAAAAGGGCTGTGCACAGGAGACACCCTTGCAATCTGACAGATTTGGAGCGTTTTTGCAAAGAAGAGTGGGCAAATACTGCCAAGTCAAGATGTGCCATACTGATAGATTCATACCCCAAAAGGGTGAGTGCTATAATAAAATCAAAGGGTGTTTCAACAAAGTATTAGTTTAAGGGTGTGCACACAGATGCAACCATATTATTTCAGCTTTTTATTTTTACTTCCCTCCACCTAAAAGATTTCAGTTTGTTGTTCAACTGAGTTGCACAATTCATAGGTCTCAATAAAGGTGGAAAAAGTTCTGAAACGATTTATCTTTGTTTCATTTTTTTACATCACAGACATTTGACATTTTAACAGGGGTGTATAAAATTTTTATATCCATGTATTTTCTTAAAACTCTGATCCAATGAATAGTATTTATGCAATGTCATGTAAATGGCATGCAATTATTCTCATTTGTTAAATATATTTTGCTTATGAAACAATGTTTTTGGAAGTCAAAGTACCCAATATTACCTCTGTTTACTTGTTTTGGCTTCTCTTGATTTATCACCCAAAGTCTTCAGCCTAGAAAAACACATAGAACGAAGCAGTAAGGCAACTAATGAGAATGCCATAGATAAGAAGAGTCACTCCTTCACTGGCACATTGGTTACATTCATACATCACGGTGCATTAAGCACTGCAGATGTCAAACAAAGCATGGTTTGTTTTCCCCACTTCTGATTCATTCCTCTTTCTCTTTCACTGATTTGTTTCTCAACAAGCACCGTAGATGAGGAAAGAAGTCCAAGACAAAGCACAATTGCAGGTTCAGATGCTGTTACAAGCTGTGGTTTACACAAGCCAGTGCTCATAACTCAACAACAAACCACAGGTTCTAACCATAGTTTGAGTACAATTATCAAATCATGGCTTGTCAGATTTGTATAAAAATTCAACAAAACAAGCCATAGCTTGTTATCAAGTACAAATGCAGCCATTACATTTAACAGGGATTTTTTGAACAGATGGCCTCAAAAACTGCCAGTCTGATATTGGAATCTCTGTTTCTGATATCGAAGATATCAAAAGCAGCACTTTGAACTATAATGAGAAACAAACACGCACCAATTACAGCCCTTCATAATAAGTATAATATTATTCTGTCTTTCTATGGATATTGCTATTCTGACAATCTCACTCTGTAGCTGGCTGGGTAGTTCAGGGAGTTGGATATTTGGCAGCGGAGCCAGAAAATAATTGTTTGACACCTACTGTCCTTCCCAGGAAAAGGGACAGCCTATATATCCTTGGGCAAGCTGTACAGTCCCGGAGCACCCCCTCCCAAAGGGACTAGTAAATCACTTCTGAAAACCCTAACCTTCTTCTGTACTTTTGGAAGCTTCCGGGTTAACTACAGGGATGTTCCAACAGTTATAAGAATATTAATCCTTTTGGAGTTAACATGAACCACAGTGGCCAGACTACCTCTAGGAATTGTGGCTGAAGAACTAAAAGGTATTTTGTGCCATTCTGAAACTCAAACAACAAAGCTAGATGAGGATGAACTCCCAAACAATATGCCCAAGATACTCCTATTTATGGAGAGTGCAACACAATCAGGAATAAACTATAGAGTTCCTTCCTGGATACAAGAAACAGGTTTTCATTTTGTCAGGATTCAACCTGATAGACTATCTTCTTCCATATTTCCTTGCCCAAATGTTAAGATTTCCTATCAAGGATGTCTTCTCAGCGCCACAATTGCCAGAGATCAGGCAGGTGACAACAACAAAAATGTGGTATTGCTGACTTCATCTGTTGTATGAAGAACATCCACCTTGAAAAAATCCACTTACTACCAATCTTCTCAGGTTTAGGCATCAGGCTATGTTCCATCTGTCCATTTTTATTAGTGTATATTTTGAGAATGGATAATGAGAGTTGTCTACTCTGCTGTTATACCTGGATGATTGTTTACTAGCATCTTGATATGTGTTATAGCTGTTCCGTTAGATTTTTGCTAGGTTTATAAACGATTCTAGAATGCTTTATGATGGTGAGTATTCAAAAAAAATTTCAAAAAAATAAGCTGTCCTTTCTGGAAAGGTACAGGAAAAGTGAAGCAAATTCCACGAGAACCTCTGCTGTTAGCAAGTTTTAGGAAAAAGTACAGAAACTCCCCAGCTTACTATGTAAAGAAAAATAAAGAAAGATTTAATTTTCCAACATCCCTTCATTTTCAAACTATTCATGGTTTCACAAAACAACTATCCAAGTGAGTTAACTGTAGAAGACACATGAAAGAAATTGTAGGAATTGTATCTACTTCTTTTATGTCATCACCTCCTTGTTCTGAGTGAACACAGGTACTTATTTTGTAAGAACATATATCACATTCTGCCTTTTGCTACAAACATTTCTGATTTATCTTTTAATAGGATGTCTGCCAGTGCCCACTTTCACTTGCATCTGTCAGCACAAGAAGACTATTTCAGCATGTTCATCACATAAGTGTATTTCAAATTATTAAGTCTAATGAGAAGTCATAATTTTGATGCAGTGTTACACTTGTAATAAATCATTTCAGATATTTAAAAGAATGTTATAGAACAGCTTCATTCCCATCTCCCTCAGAAGTCAAATACATTGTCAAGTATTGAACATAAGCGGGAAGGCAACCCATCTAGGAGAAGGAAAACTCCGACTTCAAACCTCCACTGCCTTGCTGCCATATCCACAGATGGAAAAGGCTTCAGGAGTAAACCTCGAGGCAAAATCCAGAGCCAGAGTCCCGGAGGCAGTTCATGTCATTCTGGCAACTCCTGTGACGTTGCTGGAACCAGTTGTATTGGCTCTTGTCTTTCCACTGGACTATTTCAGCAATGTGGAGAGGGGGGATTTGCTGCTTGGGTAACAGCCTATCATCCATATTATTCTACCCAGGCTTTGTGCTCTGAAGAGGACACTCCAGCTTCGCATACAGCATCGAAGTCCTCCATACAGAGAACGTTACCATAGTCCCTCGAGACTGAAGGATGCCTCTGATGAGTCTAAAATACTATTAGTCTGTACACTGAAAAAATATAAACTAAAGAAGCAGCCTGTGTAGTCATGAGCAAGCTGCACAGTCCCAGATTGCCCCAAGAAGAAGAGAATAATAAACTTGATCGTTCTCTACCTAGAAAACCCCAGAAAGGGTTGCTATAAATCAGATTTGAATTGATGGCATGTAATTATTATTGTTAAACTACAAAATGTCTATCATACTATAGAACAATAACTGAAATAGTGTACACAGAAATTATAGTGACATGGCTATACAGTACTTTGTTCAAAATTAAGCATCAGAAAAATCTAAGTTCACTTTACAGTTTAACACATCTACTCCTGAAATATATGATTTCAAACACAGTTTCAAAAATAAGAATTCTCAGATTGTGGTGTTATCACAAAAATAATCAAATAACAAGAATATTATTTAAAACAAGGACTAGTGCATCAAACAAAACAAGTCTGTCATATTGCGGACTTTGTTGGAGTTCACATGCTAACATTAAGAAAGCAAAGACTGTAAAGCATAAATACAGTAAATCCAGGGTCACTTGTAACCCAGGCCTATATATGCCAGGAAGATCAGTGTCTCTTGATAAACCCCCAAGCAGACAAAAGAACAGCCAAGTTCCACTTTTGGTTTTAAATCACACACACAAAAAGTCGAAGCAGGCTCCTGAACGACAATTATAAAATGCAAAACTGGTAAACTAGTGTATCTGAGAATCACTGTAACAAACTAAACACTGCTACCACCTTTTAAACTTCTAAGACACACTGTGATACAGAATATAAAAATCTGTTCTTTATCAGAAATGTTAAGACAACTTTTAAGAAAGGAGGGAAGAAAAGAAAATATGGCTAATATATTTTGAGCAGATGAAACGACATAACCAGTAATCTGACCAGTAAAACTGACTTTTTACTGTACAGGAATGACAAACCAAGGGAAAAGTTTTCCACCCTCTCAATACAGTACAGTATACGCTTGAGCATGGATACACATGTATCTTAGTTAAATTAACCATTTGGGAAGAGCCAGAGAGTGACAGTTATTCGGAATGAATAGTCCAGAATAGCAAAATGGGGTTTGTGAAGTGCCCCTCCCCTCAATTCCTATGTAGCGAGTTCTTCCCGTATTGCCCACCCCAAATAACCATTATTTTCGGCAACACAAGGAGAAAACCCCAAAAAGCAGCGTCCACTGCGAACATGCATCCGACGAAGCAGGCTCTTCTCCGTAGGAGTTAATGTCACCAATACATTTCTGACAGCTTTGCCTGATCCACTGGCGTTCCTACTCAGAAGCAGGTCCCGAACGAGTAAAAGGGGGGTGGGGGTGGCTCACTTCCAACACGCCTACGGTCGCAGCAGCGTCTTCCTCCCTCCCCGAGTTTACCTTCAAATCCCCTCCATTGTTTCCAATGGGCGAAGGACTGCCAACCCCAGGAGTGCAAACTGTCGCCCTCCACTTGCCTCAGGAGGACTCTTGTCCGCCGCCCCAAGCGCGACAGCCGACTGAGGCGCTGGTACGTCTCTGGGAATGTATTTATTTATTTTAACCCAAACTTAACGCCCCACAACATGTCCCTTATTAGCAGAGTTCTGGGAGCGGTACTCGTGTTCCCTGGTAGTACTTCGTGCCGTCCCGTCCCTTCGCCCCCCCTTCCCCACCCCCACAGGCTCCACACCTCAGGGACCCACCACAACTGGACCCACCACAACTTTCTGGCGGAGGCGGTTACTCACCCCGAAGTCAAGTCCTGCTGGACGCTCAGAAGGCGCTCGCGCAGGGTCTCGAACATTTTCGGCCCTCCCCACTACTCCCCTCTCAGAGACCGCGGGGAAGACTGCGGTGCCCGGGAAGCAAGCGGGGAGGGGAGGGGTGCTGGGGAGGGAGGGAGGGAGGGGCGGTGCTTCTACGGGAAAGGGCCAACAGGAAAGCCGCCGAACGCCGTCGCCTGTCCCTCCACCCGCCCTAGCCCTGTCAACAACAGAGGCTCCACCCACCGGAGGGGGGGTGGCGGCGCTCAATCCAACGGTCCGAGATCGGGAGGAAGCCAACGCTGGTGGAAATGTGACAGAGATTTTCATAGAGAGAGACAAAGAGAGCGGACTGCGGCACCGTATTTGCGAGAATGTTTGCTTTTTTTGGTGTTTACAATAAAGGTTTATGAGGCATTCTAACATTTCATAAATCTGTTGGCTTAGTAGTTCCCTCTTGACATGCGCACAACCCGTGCAATGACGTCAGCAGTGTCTTTCCCCCCCCCTCCTTCTACAGCCCGCCCTTCTTCAATGTTTTTCCGCACCAGAAGGTTGTAATTCAGTGGAGTAGAGACGTACAGTACAGTACGGCCTTCTGCGTGGGGAGGTTTTTATGAACTGTAATACGGGCAGCATATCACATGACAGGGCTGATGTTAGAAAAATTGGCTG
Source organism: Pogona vitticeps (assembly GCF_051106095.1). NCBI lineage: Eukaryota > Metazoa > Chordata > Lepidosauria > Squamata > Agamidae > Pogona > Pogona vitticeps. The sequence continues at coordinate 163,911,903 of NC_135786.1, read as the reverse complement.
AAGAGAAAATAAATACCACGCAGGCCGCAAATCAGGAAGAATGTTAATGTAACCTCCAAATACATATGAAGTCTTTGCACTGCTATGTCTAGTATAAACATTAATTTTGTCCACAATATTTATCTCCTTTCTGTTCTTTGACAATCGGATAGAAAGTCTATTGTACAGAAGCAGACTTTTTTCAATCACTACCCTTCGGTAACATGGCTTTTCTGCTTTCTACCTAAAATCAAAAATTCTAGAGTAGAAACCAAACTCTTCAGAGGAAAATATTTTTCTAATAATGCCCTGTGAACTGAAGCTGATGAAACTCAAGTTGGGAGCCACTACACCAGCTCCTGGTGTCAATAAATAATGGCCACAACACTATTGTTCACAAAGATGTAATAATCTTAATAATTTATTTATTATTTATTTATTTTATCTTATTAGATTTCTACCCCGCCCATCTAAACCAAAGGTCTACTCTTAGAAGGGCAAGGGATCCTTTGGCTCATTCAGCCCCTGTCAAAGAGGCACTGTGGGGAATCCTCTGCAGCCAAACAACGGTTTGCAGTTTGTTTTGCCTTCAGGTGTTTGACTAGAAAAGGAATGAAATAGTTGTGTGGAATGGTATCTCCCCACTACCACATTTTTGGATGTAGCCCCTCTCCTATTCCTGTTTTTGGTCTTGCCATCCACAACATGAGACCCCCTAACTTATTACACCTGAGAGAATGTTACCCTTGCCAGAAAAGCTGTTCCCCAACCCCTGCTTTAGATATTGTTAGTAGGAATTTAGAAGATTCTAGTAAAGTATGTGTATTGTAAACAGAAATAAAAAAGATTTAATCCCACAAAAGACTGGCATTCTCCAGAAGCAGTAAATAACCATGCTATTTTTATCACTTTATTTACATGTCTAAATGAAAGCTGCAACCGGCTTACTGTAAAATAAGTCTGACTGAGATTTTAAATAAAAATGGATAGAATGCGTGCTGTAAACACATTTCATGTACACTTCTTTTTCTCTCTCTTCTCAATTTGCATCAGTTGTAAAGTTTCAGTGTCAAAGATCGAGTACCCAGTTGAGGCTCCCTCTCTGTAGCCATGCTGCCAAACCACTCCCATTCATCCTGAGATGGGAGCAAATGTGGGGAAGGCTACAGAACTTGAGTGGGAACGCACACACATTGGCCTGATTGGATATGTTGTACGGAGTTTAACAACAAAGAGGAACCCTGGTTAGGCACACAATGTTAGTGTCTCAACCCTGTCAGGTAAACTGCCACCACTCCCATAAAATAGGCTAAAACATCAGGTACCTGATTGAGACTACGACTGGTTTTTAGTACCACGGACCCTCTCAACCAAAAATCCAGGCAACTACTTGAAAAGATTTTTGTAGTTTATTAAAAATAAAAGACAGGGGAGGGGAAAGAATAATTTTAAAAGGGAAACAGTTCTGGATACAACAGCAAATGTGGTTACAGATCTACAGTACTGTACATCATTCATCGATCATGCACAAGATAATTACAAAAAAAACAACCCTGAACTTCCTATCTCATACTCATGTCTAAATGAAGACAGTTTTCTGGGCCACCCAACATAGCATCATAACAAGCACACTGACACAATCTCTCACTCCTGGGAAAGCTGGGCCAACAAACACCTTTCTTAAATTCCTTTTATGCAACTTAATTGACCATTTTTACACCTGTGGCCAACAATCACTTAATAACTCTTAATCCCCTTTGATCAACCTACCACAAAACACATGCCTCCTTCCCAGCTCTGAAATCCGCATAACCTTTGGGAAAGGAAGCAAAGTGATTAATCTTGAGGCTGCTTTGACACAAAAAAATAAGCTTATAGTTCTCAATCAGTGTCCTATCTTTGAAGAGCATCTGTGGCATGTAGTGAGGTGTCCTTTCTTCGTTGTATCGAGGAACAGGAAATGAAATGGGAGTGCAAATTACTTTGTTACAGGTTGGCCTTTTCTCCCTCTGGTCAATTTCCCACATACGGAAACATAGAAGAGTCTTGAAACTGAATTTAATACATCATATCCCCAAAGTTCTCAATTTCTTCACATTCAGTATGTTTTCTTTTGTTTCTTTGGGGTCTAAATGTATGTATCTGTGTGTGTGCGTATTTTAAATACGCTTAGTTTCAGAAAAGGAACAAACGGAAATATCAAAGATTGTTTCAGCACACCTAAGAAAATGTAAGGAGGGGAAATAAAGAAGCAAAATGAGGACTGTGCAAATAAGAATACGGTCCATGCTGCAATAAGTCTTATAGCAATATATTTTTGGTGTTGATGTACACTGGAGCACATCTGACAGCACTAGGTTACAAAATGTATTAGTTCTGTGGGTGAAAAAGTGGCAGAACTACTCTGTTTCCCTGAAAATAAGACCTAACCTGAAAATAAGCCCTAGTATGATTTTTTCAGGATGCTCGTAATATAAGCCGTACCCCAAAAATAAGCCCCAGTTAAGTGAAACCCCACCCTCCACCATTGTGCAGCAACCAGAAGATAACATGACTGTGTTTGAATCAATGTAGATTGTTTTACATGAGAAAAATAAAACATCCCCTGAAAATAAGTCCTAATAGGTTTTTGGTGCAAAAATTAATGTAAGACTCTGTCTTACTTTTGGGGAAACACGATAGCACATTTGAGAAGAAACTAAAGGAAGAGCCATTGCTAATCAAGTTAATGTAATAATTCTTAACCTTGGTGGTATAAAGGAGGCAAATAGAAGGGTAAGATATGGAGGCAGTGACAGATTTTACTTTCTTGGGTTCCATGATCACTGCAGATGGGGACAGCAGCCACAAAATTAAAAGATGCCTCCTTCTTGGGAGGAAAGCGATGAGAAACATAGACAACATCTTAAAAAGCAGAGACATCACCTTGCTGACAAAGGTCCACATAGTCAAAGCTATGATTTTTCCATTAGCGATGTATGGCAGTGAAAGCTGGACCATAAAGAAGGCTGACCGCTGAAGAATTGATGCTTTTGAACTGTGGTGCTGGAGGAGACTCTTGAGAGTCCCCTAGACTGCAAAGAGAACAAACCTATCCATTTTGAAAGAAATCAACCCTGAGTGCTCACTGGAAGGACAGATCCTGAAGCTGAGGCTACAATACTTTGGCCATCTGATGACAAGAGAAGACTCCCTGGAAAAGACCCTGATGTTGGGAAAGTGTGAAGGCAAGAGGAGAAGGGGACGACAGAGGACGAGATGGTTGGACAGTGTCACCGAAGCTACCAACATGAATTTGACCCAACTCCGGGATGCAGTGGAATACAGGAGGGCCTGGCGTGCCCTGGTCCATGGGGTCACGAAGACTCGGACACGACTTAAAGACTAAACAACAACAATAAAGGATAGTCTTTGGTTGCACTCCTACAGTTGCCTGAGAATAAGCCTCCATGAACACAGTGACCCTTATGTAAATTTGCCTAGGATTGTCCTAATAAGATCATAAGCTACTGAGTAACTCAGTGGTACTGAATATGTGCTATGTTGTTTCAAGAGAATATCAAAGCATTATGCATTAAAAAGAGTTTAGTTAACAGATGCCGCATATGACCCTTGGTTGAGAAGATCTCAGTTTTTCTACCCTTTGATTTGCTTCCAGATTCCAGATATATGAAGAACAGGTGACTAATTATCCCTTCCCTTATTTCAAATTGCATATGCCATCTGCCTCATTATAATTTACCAGACAAGGTTGTGTTTGAAAGTGGAACTCTGGGGAGAAAAAAAGCCTGACTGAAATGGCATCAACTTTAAACATTCGTTCTCCCTACACTAGGAGAAATAATATGTTTTGAAATTCTGAGGGAATTTTTTTGCTCCTGTATAAACTAACGTAGCTTAATGCTTCTAGGAGATTGATGGAACTTCGGTAAGATTCTGCTGCATACATGACTTGAGCGAAGTTTGTCCCATTCACTGTAATCTTGGAGATATGTCTGACTGTTGAGACACTTAATTAAATTCCTAAAATCATCAGACTATTAAATACTTCTAACCCAGGTGTGTATAATTTACCATCCATGAAGCTGGGTGTAACCGAGAGTTATGTAAGACAGTCCATCAGGATTTTTCTAAATTTACTACTTTTACTGCCTGCCTTGGATGGCAAAAACATGAAATACAGTAACTGTCATAAAATTGGCAGGCCACATTATAGGTCAAAAGGCCCTGCATTTCTTTTTCGGCAGACCCTAGTATCTGTACCCCCTTTGTGGCAGATGTAGGCAGAGACAACTAGCCCTTGGGTTGAGGCAGTGCGACAAAAAACTAATAATCAAATGTTACATTTTTCTTTTTAAATTATATTTTTCTCCTGACACAGATAAAAGAGACCTGTCTTTAAAAGACACGAGGGAAAGGAAATAAAGGTACAATTCTTGTTAACATTAATGGGCTGCATGTGAGTCTAATTTCCTACAAGTTGATGGAAACATCTTTCAGAATGAGAGGAGTCTTGGATTCTCATGCTTCTTTTCCAGGAGCAGCTGTCTGCGCGTGTTTCTCAATCAAACTCACATCTCTCATTTTCTAAAGGAAATGAGGAAACTAGTGTTCTTCAACAATGTCTTCATTTCCTTGTTGCAGAGATAGTCATTGGCAGAAAAATGAATTCAGCTTTGACACACTGGCTTTTTTTTTTTAAAGATCCCAGAGATTACCATGTACCGCTCTATTAAAAACAGTTGCCTTCAATTCTTACCCTGTTGACATCCTCTGCTTCTGCCATATTTCTAAACAGCCATTCTCAATGGAGGCCATATGGTCCCGTGGGGGCCCCTGCAACACATGAAGGGAGCCACAAACTGAAAAATGTGAGACGGGAATTTTCTATTCATCTGTTTGTGTTGTATCCTTAATTGAGAAAGGCTTATGTGGTCAGGTTAGTTGGCAAGTCCTTAAAGCATACAAAAACTTGTGAGACTTGCTCGGTTGTGACAGGTCAAGTTAAAAATGAACATGCATACTGGCAGCAGTAGAAGTGTTCAGGTTATCCTCCCTACAGTATATGTCTGAGGAATCTGTGAAGGATACTGCCAAACTAGACATGCTCTGACACATGTGGCAAGCAAAGATGTGAAGGACTGGGGAAAGGCCAGAAAAAATGCAGGGGTCTTTTTCAGAAAATGAATCAGGGACTAGTAGTACTATGAAATATTTAACTACATAATGATTTACTGGATTTTAGATAGCTCCGTGGTTTAGGTCTCTGGCTGCAGAGCCAGAGGTTGGGAGTTAAATTCCCCAGTGTGCCTCCTTGACAGAGGCTGGACTCGATGTCCATAGAGTCTCTTCCAGCTCTGCAGTTTTAAGATGATGATGATGTTTAAGCCAATCAGTTCCTATGTTGCTCTCTGATCTTTGCTCCTGCAAAACAGTTTTTAAGCACCCCTATATTCAAATAGAATTTCCAGATATTGCCAAGTTCAGAATATCTTCAGGAATGCTTCAGATCCAGGAATGCATTCAGAAATCCTACCACACATTTACCCTCCTACAATAAGATGGCAAAGCCTTTGCACAACATGGCTTCTAACTCTTGCCTCTTACCTGCTTCAGATCCTTCTGTCTCCTGCACCACATAAAATAAGTGGTCTATTTATGAGAATACACCAAATCAAAAAGTAATTGCAAGTGAAATGTTGTCTCAATTCAGACATACTTTCTGTTGTAAGACACCCATGGAAATGATTAAAAGATAGGATCAAAAGAAAGAGAAACTACTAAAAGCAATCATTCAGAGAATGAGACTAGTTGAACAAAGTAAAATAAATTGCTAGACTTATAATTAGTGTCTGAATAAATTATATTATTAAATCTAATACCCTGAAACATGATGGTTTTATGAGCATATAAAGTTACGCATCATACATTGTATGTTCTGAAAAGAAAGGTAGTGTCTTGTGGTCCTCCACATATTGTTGGATTGCAACTCCCATTGGCCCTAGTCATCCTAACCGATCATGTCAGATCATGGGAGTTAAAGTCCAGTTACAACTGGACAACTTCAAGTGTCCTATCATTGTCCTAAAGAAGAGTGAATTTAGGATCTAAATTTTGGATTACAAAGGAACCCAGAAAAGTAAGTGAGTGAGTGAGTGAGTGAGTGAGTGAGTGAGTGAGTGAGTGAGAAAACTATAATTACATAATACACAATGTTAGTTGGAGATATACTCATTGAGAAAACAGTAATAGGAGTAGTCACTAGAGGGCAGGATAGAGTCAGAAAAAATACAGTTTCAAATTTATTGCCTTATGACCATGTGGAATAATACACCTTGAGATTATCCAAAATAATAGATCATATTTATCATTCTCATAGAACTTCAAGAGAATTATGTTGATTTTCAAGAATTAAAGTTGTCATAAAATGTGCTTTTGTGTGCTTTGCAGACCTTTCAGCTCCAACTTTGGCAATGTTGCAAATTATTTCAGACAGAGAAAATGGACCCGAAAGGCAGAGAAGAACATGATTTCTAGGCAGGGAAATATCCCATAAGCCAGTCCTATACACTGGAATAGAACAGAAAGCTGGCACTATTAGTTCAGCCATAGAGAGCAGTGGTTCCCAACCTTGTTTCTGCAGATATTCTTGGACTGCAGTTCCCAGAAGCCTTTACCACAAGCTATGCTGGCTGAGATTTCTGGGAGTTGCAGTCCAAGAACAAGACTGGAAACCACTGCCATAGAGAGTTACAGGGGAGAAAACTTAATTTGCTCCACTGGAGAATAAAACTCCTGAATCAACATGCCTAGACTTGAACTGTAAATCCATAATTCAGTACAGTAAGTTACCTCCAAAGAGAGACACACAGTATTGCACTGCATTTAATTCAGATTGCATAATTTGCATGAGCATTTTAACTGAACTTTGGTTTGGCTGATGGTAGAAAGAGTCCAAAGTACAGGGGTGCAGTTTCCATTTCACTGCCTAATAAATGTCCAAGACGGGGATGGCCAGAAGGTTCCCAAACAACTGGAAAGCCATGGAGTGCTTAGAACAAGAGGCACTGTGCCAGCAGCCGTAAGTAGAAAAAGCTGAAAAGGAAACAAGCATGCAGACATAGTAAACAGTAACTCTGTTAAACAGAAAAATGTAAAAAAAAAAAAACTGTGGCAGGGAATACAAATCTTTCACAGAGCCTGGGCAGCTTTCACAATAGCCTGAGAAAAGTAGAGCAGTCTAGAGGGCGAATGGAGGCTGCGGTGATATTAGTGATTAAAGCCTCCCTCAACCCCACATAATTAAAACACAGTTTTAATTTTGTTCCCTTCCATTTCATAATTAAGTACTGAAATAAATTACAAATGCTGAGCCATAATGTAGCTACATCTTTCACTGATAAGTAGGTCCACATTTACCAGGATAATTAAATACAATGGGACACTTCATGGGGAAAAATGGTAAGCTGAAGGAAAAAAATGCTTACCGCTCCCCAGGCATAGACTGTCCCTACGCCTGACTATATAGGGGTGCGGAGATATCCGGAAGGCCTCCAGTTGCCCATGCCTGCTTTAAAATGAAAAGCCCGGGTAGGTGTTTGCTCATTTGGAAAGTACTGTACTTGATAATTCTTCTAAGTTCAGATAGTAAAGAAAGAACAACTCTATCTACAATTCATTTTCATAGCAGGGAGTTTACTTTGTTTCTTATTGATTTATTTGGTATTAATCCTGTTGTCTTGTTTTGCTGCTCCTCTTTGGACATTTCTTTAAAACATTTGAGGTGGACTATAAGGAATCTGGTTAAGATCTATGTCAGTATGAACCTAGTCTGCACAATTTTTAACATTGTTTCAGAATTTTTAAAAGTTTTTTTCTGATATATAGGCTTGCTGCTTACTTGCTCCATCCTGCCAAAAATTATTCACTTACACTGAAAAAAGCTGGGACGCTTTCATTTTTTATAATCATGTGTTATTAATGCAGCATAGATAAGTTGGAACTGAGTGAAATAGTTGCAGCCTCTGAAAAAGTATTTCCTTTTCTTACCACCCTGTGATCTTTTCAGCTTAATGTAGAGCACAAACTTACAAAGATTTATTCCACACTTGGGGTCCTCCAGATATTTTTGGACTGTAGCTCCCATAATTCCTTACTATTATCTAGGATGGCTAGGACTAATAATAGTCATAGCTTCAAAACATCTGGAAGATCATAATTATCCACAACAGTCTATTGAAATGTCCCATTGAGTCCAACAGACCTTACTCCAAGGTATAGGAACGGAGGATGGCATCTATAGGTGTGAAGATATCCTCAAGAAAACTCTTTGATACCTAAAAATTTAATTTTGTGGGATATTATAAACCTCAGCATCTTGAAGATCTAGAATATGGAAAGCCATTCTTGAGAGATGGTTGTAATTTGTGCGTAACCCTGTGCAGTGCAGTCTAGTGGTGGGATGCCTGGAGCTTAACTTTTGTTGCCTATGCAGAAGTAAGAAAGCAGATGATGTTTTGAAGGGACTGCAGAGAGAAAGACAGAGGAGAGAGGTCCCACTCCCAAATATTACAGAGAGAAGGCAAAGAATGACAACAGCAGTAGCTTTCTGACCTTTGGATGTTTTGTTTCAGGAGCTAGTCCACAATAAAGTGTCAGCCACTGAGACCAACAGATACTCTGTACAGCATTGGTCATAAAAAGGTGTTAAAAGGCAGCCCCACACTTATAAATCATTGAACTATGGACTCCTTTCCCCTTTGTTCTATTGTCTAAACCCAGGGGTTGCCAATCCTAGCTTCCCAGGATATTTTCACTCCAAAACCCCCAATTTCTAATATTTAAATAGGCCTTGGTACCCTCCAAAGAATGTAGGTACCATGACATACACCTCGCCTCTTTTAGACCCAAGTGAGGTTTTGTTTTTGTTTTTAAGTATCCTGAAGTCACTTCTACATACCTCTCAGGGGCTGGGGGAGAGATTTAAAGCACTCTTCCAGATTTAAAATGAGTCCAGGAGCAAAATCAATGAAACTGTCCCTCATACTCCTAGCGGGAGTAAGGTCCTTCTAAAGTTGGATGGGAAGGATGTGCAGGGAGAGTATGTAGTCCTCCAAGGTCTGTGGGATATTTATTTATTTATTTATTTATTTATTTATTTATTTATTTATTTATTTATTTATTTATTTATTTATTTATTTTTATCCCACCTTTCTTCTTAAAAATCAGCTTACATCATTAAAAAAGACAATATGTAGAAGACAGAAACAGTAGGTATACACATATTTTGAAAGAATTAAACAAATATTACATTAACAATAGTAATAAAATCATTACTAAAACGCATTTAAAACAACAGAGCACAACAGCTGATTTAAAAACCCTCTTAGATACCAAGTTGTTAAAGAAAAGCCTGCCTGAAGAGCAATGTCTTTGCCTGCTTGCAGAACGACACCAAAAATGGGGCCAACCTAGCCTCCTGTGGGAGGGAGTTCCAGAGTCTGAGAGCAGCAACAGAGAAGGCCCTCTCTCCAGTGTCCCCACCAAGCACACCTGTGAGGGTAGCAGAACTGAGAAAGGCCTCGCCTGATGATCTTAAAGCCCAGGCAGGCTCATAGAGAGAGATGTAGTCTTTCAGTTAGCTTGGACCGAAGCTGTCTAGGGCTGTATAGATTAAGACCAACGTTTTGAATTGTGCCCAGAAACGGATCGGCAGCCAGTGAAGCTGCTGTAGTGGGAGGTGGGATGGGGTCGTTCACATGATCCCTGTAACCAGCCCCAGTCAGCAATCTGGCTTTCTTTCAGTCATTTTGGACTCTCTGGAGTTTCTGAACACTTTCCAAAGGCAACCCCACATAGAGCATGTTACAGTAAAGTCAAGATGTAAATAGGACATGTGTCACCATGACCAGATCACTCCTCTCAAGAAATGGGCTCAGCTGACACACGATTTTATATATGTCATCTGCAGACCTATGGAAGCTTCCCATCCCAGTTTAGAGATTTACGTAAATGGTTTTATTATTTGAATTTTCCTTTTTCATTCTCTGCCTTTCCCCTCTTCCCTTTTAAGTAAATACTCATTGTATTCTCAAAGGTTTTCACGGCTGAGATCCAATGGTTGTTGTAGATTTTTTGGGCTGTTTGGCCATGTTCTGGAACCCAGAACATGGCCAAACAGCCCGAAAAACCTACAACAGCTAAATGCTAATTCTTGTTTCATATATCCCAGTAAGTTGGTCACTGTTTTCCCCCTACACCCTTTCAGAGAACAGTGGTCCTGGTGGGCTGGAGATACTGTACTTAAAGGGCCAGTATCCCACCATCAGTTATCCTGCTCCCGTATGTGTGAATCCATGTCGCAAGGTTCCCGCCTCCACCCGAGCTTTCTGGGAGGGAAGCTGGGGTTACATGTACATAAGAATAGTAATGATTGCATTTTTCATCCTGAGAACACTTATTTCTACTTCCAAAGCCCTGCTCGCTTGCAGACATTGTAAGGTTGATCCCAAAGATTTGAAATGTAGAGACCAGCTAACATTTTTAGCGTACTGAGGCCACACCAATGTCATTTGGTTCAGAGGCCCACAAGTGGATCATTTTCAGCACTTCATTCCTCTTCAAGGTCAAAAGAAAAAAAGGGGGGGGGGAGAGAAACATTCAGCAAGTGGGACACAGAAGCCAACTGTGCAGAGTGCTAATCGGATGATCCCTGTGGTGTCACCATGAAATCTTTCTGCACCAATCTCCAGAGCAGTTTTGCATTCTGGAGGTTCCCTTGCAAGAAGACTTGGCTCATGCGGATGAATGCTACGTGCATGTCGCTATGAGCCATACTGTATTGTTGTTTCAAGACTAAGCTCTTTAGCTTTGGCTTAGCCACTAGCAGGGAATGCTAATTAATGAACAGTCAAGACTGACTCACAATGCAAGTACTACTTTAGCTCTGCCAAGGTGAGTGTTGAAACTGCTGTGGAAAGGACAATTGAAAGAAATAATTTTTGCCATTTGAGTATACCAAGTACTCTGAGGAACACAGTCTGTTTTGGGGCATGTTCTGGAAAAGTTACTATGAGATGTTTGGCTACAAAACAACTTCAGAGGTTATTGAGTAACTGCAGTGGAACCTCGACTTACGGAATTCATCCGTATTGGAACGGTGGCCGCAGGTCAAAAAGTCTGTCGGTTGAGGGTCCATTTCCCATAGGAATGCATTGAAAACCCATTAATCCATAACTGGCTGAAGAAACCCCACCACCACCAAAAAAAGAAAATAAATGCAAAAAAACAGCACCTTACCAGTTCGAAGGGATCCCTCGCCACTGCCATCGCCGCTGCCAAAGCCCTCCGAGAGCTTCCCCACCACAGCCAGAGGCATCATGGGGGTCCGAGGCTGCCGCCATCGCCACTGCCTAAGCCCTCCGAGGGCTTCTCTGCTGCCATGGGAGGCCTCTCGGAGGTTGTCCGCCACTGCTGCTGGCTTTTCCAGGGTACACCAGGCCTACCAGGTCTACCAGGCTTTCCCAATGGGTAGGAGGCATGATTGGTGGCAAGGGGGACCTCCAGAGGCCTTCCAGGGCTTCTCCGCCATCATGGGAGGCATCCTGGTGGTCCCCCCCCCACCGCTGCCAGCTTTCCCAGGGTACAGCGGGCCTACCAGGGAGGGCTTCCCCTGGTAGACCCAGTCTACCCGCTGGGAAAGCCTGGTAGAACCACAATTGGTGGCGGGGGGGGACCTCTGAGATGCCTCCCATGGTGGCAGAGAAGCCCTGTAAATAAATAGTTTAAAACAACAGGGACCCCAAGATCTAAACCAGATTTTTAGAAGATTCTTAGCTGCTTTCAACCTGTAACTCCCTTCATTTTTTTCTTTTAAGATTACTATTAGTTATCTTGCCCACATTTTACTTCATTATTTGCTGCTTGTACAGTGCAGGGGGGGCAGTCTGAGATGACATCAAATCATCTGCTTTAGCAGATGGCAAGACTTCGTGACCCGTGGAGTCCCTTCAAGATAAAGAGTTGAGGTTCTAGGATTATCTGACCCAGCAGATTATGTGGCAGTTCCAGAGAACCGCAGAGGGGATTAGCAAAGGGCAGGGTAATTCAAGGGGTTGAGGGAGTCACAGAATGGTGGGAGGTTGTTGTTGTTTAGTCGTTTAGTCATGTCCGACTCTTCGTGACCCCATGGACCAGAGCATGTCAGGCCCTCCTGTCTTCCACTGCCTCCCGGAGCTGGGCCAAATTCATGTTGGTCGCTTCGATGACACTGTCCAACCATCTCATCTTCTGTCGTCCCCTTCTCCTCTTGCCCTCACACTTTCCTAACATCAGGGTCTGGTGGGAGGTTAGTGATGCAATATAGGGGAGAGCCCGGGCAAGGGAAAATGAAGGGGGTTTCTTCTGTTTGTCGGTGGGTGAGGTGGGTGGTTGTTGGGAGGGAAGACCTGGGGCCATGATGAGGATTTATTACATCTCCCAAAATCCCCAGCAAAATGGTTAGTCTTATAATAAAAAGAAAAGTAATTCTTCTAATATTTGGGTGGCTTTAAAGTATTTCTTGTATAGTTACTAATCTGTGGGATGCTGACAACCAACATGATGTGTATGTATAATTTTCATGGCTCTCCCAGTGCCACCATTACAGTAGCTGAAATATTAGCAACTTCAATTATTCATAAGAACACAAAGATGTTAAGTCTAAGAATGTAATGTAATTACATTCAATAGTAGCCCATTTTCTCTAGCATCTGAATAAAACATATTTCGTCTTTCTTTGGAAAACAGTCAGTCTTTCCTTCAGTCATGCTTAAGCCTACTAAGATTTGCAGTAGTAAGCAAGAAGGTCAACAAAGACTGTTAGGTTAAATATAAAGCATGGACTTCGATTTGGGGCTTTACTTTGTTTTGTTAGATTTCTAGTCTTTAAGAAAGAAGTACAGTATTGTGATCTATAAATATATCCAGTGTATGCACAGAACTCTTTCAAATGTATTTTAAGCACAGTTATACAAAATGAAATTGTAGGTGGTAGATGTAGTTGTTTAGAATATATATCTGCTTACATTTACTCCACATTAACATTTGCCTAAAGATGTAAAATAATCTCCATTCTGAGTTAATTGGGACCACTTCTCTGATTTTTTAAAGTAAAAATTACAAGTTCAAAACCCAGTCCACACATTTTTATTTATAGGAATGCTCAGGAGGGCTTTACAGCAGCTGCTTATGTAAGTAAATTATTCTGATTTCAGGCTCATAATTCCTCTGGATCCTTGTTTTACCTCTGGCAACCAATTCATGAATTTTGAGTTTATAAACAAAGTTGCCTCATCTGTGCTTCAGCCATGCTAGAAGAGGATTACGAATTTACTACAAAGTGCAAGCTTATTTGCATATTGTCCAGCTTTCTGCCAGTGGCATAGTAGCCAGTGAGAACAGGCAATACTTTTATAGGCCACCAATACAAATTTTTTAAAAAATCCTACACTATGTAAGCTTTCATGGGTAAGTCCCACTTCTTCAAAGCAAGTCCAAACGTTTGTGGCAAGATGGGATTTGCCAGGAGGATATTCTTAAATGTAAAATTCTCGGCAAGATGAATTTTGCCAGGCACCTCGCTCTTAGATGAGGCAGGAAGTTGTTTTAAAGTTTCCACTGAGGCAGCTGTGGGTTGGAGTTTAGTTTTTTAAAAAGGGCTCCATTTAAAGGCTTCATTAGATGAGACACTGATTCCATATCTAGAAGGAGACTACAGCATGCTTAAGAGGAAAATATGATCTATTTATTCAAACATCAGCTGGACTTGGTCTTCATTTTAAATTAGCTTGCTTTTGTTTAGTAATTTGGAGATGGCTTTGTCCGCATGCCTGTTGTGTGAAAGATTTGCATCAGCGGGAGGGATAAAATTGCAAGAGGAAGAAAAGCTTTTTCAGTGTACAGTATTCTCGAAGGCTTTCACGAAGGCTTTTTCCTTTCACTTAACCTTAATCTTCTCCAGCAGCCAACCACGCAATGGCTGTGCGAGGAAAAGTCTCATCCTGCCTCCTTGTCTGAGTAGTCGGCTGCCAGAGGAGTTGAGGAAAGGCAACCCAAGCTCCTGCACATACTGGAGCACCGCTGGAGAAGGAGGACCCCAATGGCATGCAACAGATCATGGGTGGGCCAGCCAGTTGGGGGTGGGGGAAGGGAACACGCAGCACCTGTGGCACTGCGTAGAGGACTTCATGGCTTAATTCATGCCCATCTCCATTTAGCATAATAAATTGCAACAAGAGTAGGCCCATTGGAAGCAATGGAACTTATGGAGGAGGGGACTCATCAAGCTCCCACTGATTAGCCTGTGCTAATGCAGCTTACTATACTAAGCAACAGGATTTCAGCCATAATTTCTGCATTTGCGTCTATGTATGGAATTCACCTGTGTAGTTTTTATGTGCATCTGTGTCACCTTGTCCTCGTTTTAGATTATGCATTTGCACTTTGTGGGTGGTCAGTAAGTAGCCACCAAAAGTCTTCCACTAATCCGAGTTAGAACATAATCAACAGCGCAGACCCTACCTAGCAGTACCTTGCTTCAATGTGGCCTTGAAGTGCAGCAGATATGCCTTGCTAAGAACCCAACTAGTTGTTGATAACAGCTGAAAAAAGAACACTAAAAGCAGCGTAGTGCCAAAATATAATTTAAAGAACCCTCCTAATTGCAGCTGTTTACCAAGGAGTGGATAACATCCATGGGGTGAGGCCACATAGGACCCACATCCACCAGGGATGCCCCACTGCTGCAAAAATTCTGCCACAATCACAGTGGCTCCTTATATGGCAGAAGGCACTATAGAGCTCTGACAATATTTAGGCCAGTGGGTCTCCTTTGACTTTTTTCTCCTGTGGCTCTGCTACCAAATATTGCTTTCATTAGCAGAGGGTGCATAAAAATATCCAGAGCAAGCATAGTCACAGGGCCATGATTTTTTTTAACCTCCTAGCCTTGTGGAAATTAACTGATAAAATACTGGTGACAGACAAAAATGCTCCTTGTTAAGACAAAAATTGATGTTCCTTATTCAGATCACCTTGTAATCTCTGCAGGTGATTTTAAATGTCAGTGCCTTCAGTCCATTTAGATTAAGATAGGCCTAAATGCCATTACCATGTCAGCGTCCCCCAGTTCAATGGCTCTGACTTTGGCATATTTACAAATTCTACCTGTATGTTTATGAGAGCTTATTTGTTTTGTTTGTGAATAATTATATTTTAAATCCACCAGACTAACCTACAAAGTCTCATTTAAAACAAAAACCTTTCTTGCACACATCGAGTTTAGATTTATTTTCTCCAATACATCAAGTAGAAAGTTACGGTTATTGACAAACTGGTGGATTTTATGTATAATTTATTCAGCATTGTCTTGGCTCACATATTACTACAGAGGTTGATTTGGATTTACCATGTTTCCCCGAAAATAAGACAGGGTCTTATATTAATTTTTGCTCCAAAAATGCACTAGGGCTTATTTTCAGGGGATGTTTTATTTTATTTTTTTTCATGTACATTTATTTAAATACAGTCATGTCATCTTCTTCGGGTTGCTGCACAATGGTGGAAGGAAGAGTTTCACTTAACTGGGGCTTATTTTTAGGGTAGGGCTTATATTACAAGCATCCTGAAAAGTCATACTAGGGCTTATTTTCAGGTTAGGTCTTATTTTCAGGGAAATGGGGTGTATCTCACGACATTTTGTGATATATTGATGTTACATGCATCAAAAGCCTGGCCTGGATCTGACTTGAAGGTATAGTTACTTGAAAGTATAGAATTAGATGGCTAATTAAAATATATATATAAAGTTAAATATAGTTGGTCCTTCTTAATCACAGCTTTATTGTTTGTAATTATTAGGGTGGCTGGTGCATAGGACAGACTCTAGATCAGAGGTCATGGAACTTTTTACCCCCCCCCAAAAAAAATTATATACACGGACATTACCCCCTTGATTTGAAAGGAAGGAAATCGTACATTACAGTATTTGAATTCAAAATATTATTGAATCTACACAGGCTGTGTACTGAACTAGCAGGATATATCATCAGTATCAATGGCTGTCAGGCTATGTACCGAACTAGCAGAATGCACCAAATTTAATAAAGATGTGTACTAATTTTGCTGGAACATATTGCACTCCAGCCATGGGGCGGTATAGGGAGTAGTAAGGTGTCCATCATGCCTAGCAAGCTGCAATAAATTTTTGCTAGCTCACAGAGGATTTAATCATCGTCAATGGCTGCCAGAGTGGTGCTAGCAATGTCGTGTTTGCTAGAGACTTCCAAGTTGAGTGGTGGCGGTTTCCTACCACTTTCATCATTCTGTGTGGTGTGCAAAAAAGGAACAAACCAGGCTAAAGGTCATGTCACCCACTCTGATGCCACAGCCCAACATCAAAGGATCAGTGCACTATTTTTTAAATCATCATCAATGGAAAATTCAGCAGTGGCCAGAGGATTGGAAAAGATCAGTCTACATCCCAATCCCAAAGAAGGGAAGTACCAAAGAATGCTCCAACTACTGTACAATTGCACTCATTTCACACACTAGCAAGGTTATGCTCAAAATCCTCCAAGGCAGGCTTCAGCTGTATGTGGACTGAGAACTCCCAGAAGTGCAAGCTGGATTTTGAAGGGGCAGAGGAACTCGAGACCAAATTGCTAACATGCGCTGGATTATGGAGAAAGCCAGAGAGTTCCAGAATAACATCCACTTCTGCTTCATTGACTATGCAAAAGCATGGCAGAAAGTGAGGAGAAATTAAAGAACCTCTTAATGAGGGTGAAAGAGAAGAGCGCAAAAAATGGTCTGAAGCTCAACATAAAAAAAAACTAAGATCATGGCCACTGGCCCCATCACCTCCTGGCAAATAGAAGGGGAAGATATGGAGGCAGTGACAGATTTTACTTTCTTGGGCTCAATGATCGCTGCAGATGGTGACAGCAACCACAAAATTCAAAGACGCCTGCTTCTTGGGAGGAAAGCGATGACAAACCTAGACAGCATCTTTAAAAGCCACCCTTTTCCCCCCCACCTTAATTCAAGCCTACTGTTTTTCTTGCCTGTTCCTTTTTTCATAGTTTTGAGTCAGGCTCTCTCTCTCTCATACACACACACATCCACCCACCCTCCCTCCCACCCTTCCTCCCACCCTCCATTTTCTACATATATTTAAACAAGCTTGATGGAGCCGTCGGTCTCTCACACCTTCCTTCCCTCGTTAACTGGAGCCTTTCCCTCCTCCTGCTTGTTTGCAGTCATCTCTGGCGGAAGCAGTAATTCACAAGCCCCAGATTGACTGCCCAGGGCTATTCTACATCTGTAATCAATCAAACAGGCTTATCTCCGATCTCTGAAAGAATGGATTTACAAGTGCCCTGCCGCAACCAAGGAAGTAACAGGAAGAGGTGGCTTACAATTTGAGGTTAAGCTGCAGGGGGAGGGGGTGGGGGATGGGAGGTAGCGCTCTGTTCATTACCCCCAGGATTTTCACTATTACACCATTTGGGGTAATTTACCCCTGTTCCCTGACCACTGATCTAGATGGACAGACGGGACCCCCCCTTTTCTAGGCTGTGGACTCCCGTGAGGATCTTGGAGGAAAGGCGAGCAAGGCTGTGCCCAACTCAGGTGGAGTGTCTTGGTCTTCACAGCAGATGTCAGAGGGTCCACTCGGTGGTCTTGTGTATGGAGACATCTTACTCCTATCATCTTTGCCAGCCAGCATTGGGTTCGGAGGTCACATTAGCCAGCATGTGAGTCACTCAAAGTCTGGGCTCAGTGCCTTCTGCTGCAATAAGTCACTTTGCTGATGGAACCACTAGAACTTATCCACTACTAATAAATGTGTGTGCAGGTTTTTTTGTTTTTGTTTTTGTTTTGTTATGGAGGGTGTCGAACCATAGTCCCAGACATGTTGCCTGGGTCTGCAAGCACCTATTTAAAATCTATTCATCGGAAGCAGCCCCTGTGCCTTTAACAGCACACTGTCATTTCAGATATAAAACAAATAAAATTTCTCCTGCCATAGAAGTAAGTGGTGGGGGAAGAGTTCCTTTACTGAATTTCGGCATGGCAGACTACAATTAAAAGCCAGTAAGGAAAGGAGCCAGTGTTAGTGGGAACACTTATATTTACATTGTGCACAACACAGGGCCTGTGTTTTATTCCAAATATTTCCTTTAGGCAAGTAGAAAGCATTCATACGCACACCAGGGCTTTTTATCCTCCCCCACACACATAATAGACGCCCAGCCACCCACTGCTGCCATCTGTTTGTGAACCTCACCCAAGTAAGTATTCAACTTCTGCGTGCTCATTCCAGTTCTTTCTAATTAACAATTTCACACTCAGAGTTGAGCTCATCTTCAGCCTGGTATTTTTAAAATCACACCTCATGTGTTAGATATTTTACATTAAGGGAAAGTGTAATTTTAGAGGCCTTGTCTATTTTTCTCTGGTTGTGATGCACTTTTCTGCATGCAGCCTATCTATTCTTTTGTTGTGTCCCACAGTTTAAAAGGGGAAGCTTTCAGCAGAGAAAAAGAAAAGTGAGACAAGGAAGGCCTAGGATTGGTTTGGGGACTGGAGAAATATTGTTCCTTTCACTTCACATGGCTGTTATCGAGGCTAAAAAGATACATGCCATCCTGACTTTTTGGCAGAAAGGAGAGGATACAAATAAAAATCATAAGCAACAAACACTGGTTTAAACACAGGAAAAGACATTTATCTAGGAACCACCTCCAGAGATAGAAAAGTAGGCCGGGGTGCTACACAGGGCTGCAGGCCTAAGAAGGGAAAGAATTTGGGCTAAGAAGAAGCGGAAGTGATTCTGAGCAGCAGCAATTCTTGGTCGGGGGGGGGGGTTGACTCTAAAATTTAGAGGGAAGGCTCTCCTCCTGCTCACTTCATGGGCTGCTGTCTAATACCAAGCCAGGCCATTGAGTTTCTGTAGTTCAGCATTGTCTCCCCCGATCGGCACTGATTTTTAAGTATTCTGGGTTCTTCAGAGTAGACGGTTCCTAGCATTAGCAATCAAAGAGACTTTGATATCTATTCTGTCTTTCCTTAAACACTAGGGGAATGGATGAAACAGTGGAAGAACATCACAGAAGTTACAAGTGGTTAATGACATCTTCTTGATACCTCCACCACCACCAGTGTAAAATTCTATGAATGAGGCACAATGATAAAAGCTTCCTCAGAAGGGGTTCCTCAGCTCACCTGAACTTTCATGGTGAGGCTGGGGATTGAGATCTTCTATATACAAGGCATGTGTACTTCCACTGAGTTATCATCCCCTTCCCAAAGGAAATGTAAGACACTGCCATTCACTTTTCAGTTTGTCTCGCAAATTGCCACATGACGCTTTTTAAACTTTAAAACTGTATGTTTCTAATACAGTATTATAACCTACCCCCCATTTCAGCACTACACACAAGAGAGAAGAGTCCTTTTACAGCACAACAAGAATTACATTAGGATAGAATTCACAGCTGTTACCCGTGCTGGAAAAGTCAGTTGAAAATCACCTCAATCAACTAACATCTTATGGCATCCCCAAATAAAGTTTAACTAATGATCTATTCTCCTTCACAGGATAAATAAACTAAGAAATAATTATGGACCCTCAAGCTGATCCCAGGCATACTAGCAGCCCCCACTAACCAATTAGGCATTAATCTGCCAGCCAAGTTTCATTGGCATTAGCATCCTTACTGGGATATTTTGCCATTTCACAGCAAACAACAGTGTTATACTTCTGAATTGCTTTTGTTTACTGTACAGATATTAGAATGTTGTTTTCAAGTCCCTTGGACATTTTGTTAGGTGAAATATTTCTTTATATAAACAAAAATTATAAACAAATAGATCTCTTAAGACATTTTTTTAGTCTCAATGAACTCAACAGCATTAGTACAAAAAGTGAATTCCCTTTATGCAGGGGGCTGTCATTACTTATTGTAAATATTATGAGCAGGCAAAGTCCTGAGAATAGAGGTAGCTGTAATCCTGAAGTGACAGCTAAGAACTGGCAGCTAATTACAATGGTGTTCCAAAATAGCCATAATTAGAAAAATAAATTATATTTCAAGACCTAGAAGGATAAAAATGTGTTAGAACCCATTCAAAGTTTGGAAAGGTTACGGAGGCGCGCACATTACTCCAAGAATCCCCCAGCCAGCATGGTCTAGACCAAAGGACTGAGCCGGACTGGGCCGCAAAGACAGACTTCCCGCCCCCCCCCCCCCCGCATGTACTCCCCTCCCCACAGCTGCTGTGTGCATGTGCCAGCTCCGGCATGAGCACTCTCCCACCCCTTCACACATGCACCCAAGTGCCCAGGCACCCGCATGAAGGGCATTCGTCCAAATGCCCGAGCACCCGCGCGAAGGAGTGGGTGGGTGTGCAGGTGGGTGCACAGGTGCCCCTGCACATGTGCAGAGTGGGTGAGCGCACACACCAGTGCTGGCGGGCGCTCCCCCACCACTACACGCATGCACCCAAGAGAGAGAGTGCACCCACATGCACCTGCAGCCTTCCTCAGAGGCTCAGCCAGTCTGCGGTCCCAAAAAGGTTGGAGACCACTAGTTTGAACTACAGTTCTACCTCTCTTTGTGAATCAAGGAGGTTTTAACAGCAACCATCTAGTTACAGATATCTCCATTTTGGCAAAGGTGTGAGGCAGGGGTGGCACCATGTTACAGTGATTCCACTCCTACCTATAGATCAAATCCTTAGAGTGGCACTGAATCCTGGGAAGGAGAAGGTGCTATGGAACTGGGTAATTTACCTGTTCTGCATGAGGTCATGCAGTCACTACAGGATGACATGTGTAGTCTCAGAATTCTTGAGGATTCATCTTTTGTCATTGGCTTCTGTCCCAAAGACTTACTGTCAGGTTTTGGCTAATGGTAGCTGCTATAGCAATGTTCTTTGAACAGGGCTTTGTTTACTATACTGAGATCTAATGAAATTTGTTTGGTTATAGTATGAAGGATGGCCTTTTCCATTGTGGCATTGCTACCATTTCTTAGAACAAGGCGATGGTAAAGTATGAAATGTTACTTTTCTGAACTACAACTGCCACATCCTGGGACATTCTGGGAATTGTAGGCCCATAATAATAACAGTAACAATGATAACATTTCCAAAATATGGGCAGGGGCATAACATAGACAAGCAGGCTATAAAGTTGCTTGATTACAGTAGTTTATATAAAGCCAACCCTTGCTGTCTAGCTGTTATTTATGCAACATAACATTGGAATTAATTCAATGACATACCAATTAGTATGAGATCAGCACCAATACATTCAGCAGCATAACAGGTGCACTTTGTTTAGTGTATACCTAGCAGCAACTCTTGTCCTTTAAAACTCAGAGGTGTTAGATCTTTGTGAAAAGATTGTGCTTTGGGCTATATGTGGAAATGCACATTTTGCAAGTAAAAATCTATGGCACCAACCTTTTTACCCTTGATTATGCAAAAACATCATCACTTGGTTTTTTTCCTCTTTTAGAAATTGTAGGCACTGAAACGAGCCCAGATGCTTTCTA
Organism: Pogona vitticeps; assembly: GCF_051106095.1. Taxonomy (NCBI): domain Eukaryota; kingdom Metazoa; phylum Chordata; class Lepidosauria; order Squamata; family Agamidae; genus Pogona; species Pogona vitticeps. The sequence goes on along the minus strand of NC_135786.1, from coordinate 163,890,322 downwards.
TACTTAGATTTTTCAGATAAAGAACATGCAGGTGTAGCGAACACCCTGTCTTCCTATATATATATATATATATATATATATATATATATATATATATATATATATATATATATATATATATATATATATATATATATATATATATATATATATATATATATATATATATATATATATATATATATATATATATATATATATATATATATATATATATATATATATATATATATATATATATATATATATATATATATATATATATATATATATATATATATATATATATATATATATATATATATATATATATATATATATATATATATATATATATACAGTGGTGCCCCGCATAGCGACGTTGATCCGTTCCCAGGATTAACGTTGCTAATTGGATTCGTCGCTATGCGAAGATTCCCCCATCCGGCCGCCATTTTCGCCGCCCGGTAAGCGAGGGCAGGGCGCGAAAACGGAGCGGGTAGCCATTTTTTTCTTCCGGTGGCCATTTTGGAACTGCCGATCAGCTGTTTTTAGAACATCGCAATGCGAAGATCGGTAAGTGAAACGCTTACCGATCATTGCAATGCAATGTTTTGCCATTCAAAACGTCGCAATGCGATCGCATTAGCGATCGCAAAAAACACGTCGCTATGCGGAGCCAGAGAAGCTAGAAGGGAGGGGTGAGTCAGAGTCTAGTCAGTTCAGTCAGAGACAGAGAAGAGAGAAAACAGTTTTGGGTGTGAGGCAGAGTGTTTAAGGAGTGATTAGTCAGAGTGTGGCCTGTATTAATTAAGACAGAAGAGGTTAAAATAAAATATAGAAGCTTTGTGTAACTTTAAGAATGTGCTTAAGATCTAGTCCTAAAACAACCTGTAATCAATAAACCTGTTTCTGTTGAGAAGTTCAGTACTGAATGGACCTCAGTCTTTCATAGGAAATATAGGTTGATAAAGAGATCAACTGGTGGCAGCGTGTTAAAGGGCATGTTGGGATACTCGGGTGAGCTCTTTGTTTGGTGAAACAAGCAGGGGCCACGGGGTGAACGCCACAGCAGGTAAGAATGATAATAGAAAACTTTGTACTCTTTGCAACTTGAAAGGACTGTTGCTTCCTGCTACCTCATTGCTGTATGTTTCTAATACTGTATTATAACCTACCCCCCCCCCCATTTCAGTACTGTAACTCTAAAGATTTTGAGGATGAGTAACTATGTCTGTTGCAGTAAAAACAAAAAGTATTGTAGGACCTTAAGGACCAACAAGTTCTCTTTGGCATAAGCATTCATGGACTGCAACTGATAAGGTGGAGCAAAGTTCACAAAAACGTATATCAAGTAAAACTTGTTAGTCTTTCAGACACTGCAAGACTCTTCATTGTTTTAGAACTCTAACTAGAGCATTTCATAAAGTTAGCCCTCACCAAGAAGACAACATTAAAAAGCACTAGAACAATGGAAGCTGCCAACTCCAATTTCAGAGGTCTGGTGAATCCACTCCAGGTTTTCATCTGCATTTTACTGGATCTATCCATGGTGCTAAACCTATTTTGGGGATAGGGTTCCTGTAAACTGCAGACTAAAATAACAGAGTGGATTCACAGCAACTCTAGAATCAGAGTTACTAACCACCACTGCAGTAGAGTTTATTGAAATGTGTTTGTTTAAGTGTTCAGTCAAAGGCCTGTTATTAGCCAGAGAGAAGTACTGAGTGCTGGGGACCAGAACTGCTTTTTGTGTGTAGCAGGAACATATGGCCCTCCAGATCTTATCAGACTGCAAATCCCAGCCTTAGCCAGCTTGGGTGTCCATGATAGGACTCAAGGGGGACATTTGCCTTCCTGGAATCCTAGATGTATTATTTCAATGTATGCAGACAATATTGTGCAAACAAATTAGACTATGTGAGCCCCACTAGCCCTTGCAGGGTCAGTAAGCACTCCCTCTTCCATTTGTTGCTCTTTAAATGAGGAGACAGGTATTTGCAATGGAACTGGGCTTATTAAAACAAGAGAAGAATCAACAATGACAATGGTTTGAAACTGTGCCAGAGTAGTTTCTGGCAGTGCCCTGGATATCAAGTGCCAAGTTTCTCCATTCAGAATCGATAGCCCCTCTAGTTTGATATCACTGGAAGGATTTTCTGTCCTGTCTTTTTAAATGGGGTTGCGCCTGCTGAGCTGCCTGGTAGCTTCTGTAACAGGAAGAGCTTTATATGCCCACACTGTGGGCAACAGTACAAGTTCTTGCTCCCCTTAGGTTTCTGCTTGTTGCACCTGGCCAGCTTACTGCCACTGCCTTCATCAGCATCAGGCTTGGGTTGCCATTGGTTCTCTGGGAGCTGCCTACTGGGCTTGGTGGTTATGCTCCTTCCTCTCCTACTCACGCCAATAAGCAAGACGCAAAAGGAGACAGGGGTTAAGATGTTTCTCTGCCTTGACCTTGTAGACTCAGAAGTAGACCAGTATCGTGGTCCATGGATCCTCCTTCTAAATGCACTCCCAGTCCTTGAGTAGTTCTGTGTCTTCTGGGAGTTCTATGCCCAGATTATAAGCTTCTTCCTCTGGTCTCTTGATGGTGTCATACCAAGAACCCTCTTCGTCCACCACCACCACGGGGAGTAAGTCCCCAGCCTGTACCACTTGATCAACTTTCCCCTTGTCATCCTCTCTACCTTCCTCCCCGATCTGCCTCCAGCGCCTCTTTTATAACCTCTAATTCCAAGGGGTCTCCTTCTCCCTCCAGGGGTCGCTCCTACAAGCCTTCTTAGGGGAGTCATTGACAAGCAACATCTCTTCCAGGTCCACCAGGGAGCTCACTGCATTGGGACTCCATGGGTCCTAGGGGAAGGTGAGATGGCCTGTTGATAGAGGCACTTGTGCCACCATCCTGTCCTCACAGACTGATACACCATTATGCCGCAGATCCAGTTGTGAAGGAAGGAGGGGAACTGTGCTTCAGTAACATCTGGAGAGCCATCCCTGACATATAGGCTACAGATGTCTGAAGAACTGGAGAGGTAGAGAGAAAATGCATTAATTAATTCCAGCTCTAGTTCCTGAGAAGATTCTTAGGGCACCTTAACTACCAGCAGATTATCAGAGCATATATTTTGTGACTCGAACATTCCTGATCTGATCAGTGGAGTTCTACACATTTCTGAGATGTGTCCGCGTCTGTGTATATAATGGCTTAAAATTTTATGGACCACAGCTGTCTCCTTAACTTTTTTTTTTGGTTAAATCTTGGGATAGAGATTTCAAAAGTATTCGCGTGTTTCAAATAGTTATTAATGCAGCTCATTTTCTTCTAATATGATTTTTTTCCAAACAGACTTGATCATCTAATCATGCTGTGAAGAAGGTAAAGGGCATTTTTAAAAACCACAGAAACCTGCAGTAATTGATGAGGTAGTGGTAATTTTCAGTTTCATCTTATTAATGCCGTCATGTCAAAAGTGCATAAAATCATCTGTTTGAACATGAGGCTAAGGTTATGACTCTTCCAGGGAGCTCAGATCATTCTCAGATGATTGGGGGCACAGGTTAACATTGTTTCATCCAGGTGCACAAGATATTTTCTGCAAGACACTATTTCATTGAATCGTTTTGTTACAGTTCATTATTTTAATTTGCATTATCCATTCCTATGAATGTACTTCCTAATACGATGATAATTGCAAATTACCTTGCAAAACACAGAGTTGGGTCATCATAGCATTTGATAGCTGAGGATATATCGACCACTTAGGGCAACCTTAACTAGCTAAAATGGCCACGCTGACAAAGTTGAAGCAGTGTTGAAACGACCTCCTTCCATGTCAAGAGTGCTGGAAATTACTTAAGACTATTCTGCCCCTGGTTCAGTTTTGTTTTTTTGTTTGTTTGTTTTTTTGTCAGCACAGTGACTATATCTTGGCTGAGATGGACTGACTGGGGTTTGGATCTGACACCATTCATCTTCTCCCTTTGGTGCTCCTTATTTAGCTCTTCTCCCTGCTGATTTCACCCAGCACAACAGATCCAAGCATGCTGGCAGATCTGAGATCAGTTAGGACAAGAAGGTTTGCCAGCACAGGGGCAGGCGTGCTGGCACAAGAGACTTCTGCCCGTCCCAAACCCACAACAGCTGGCATATCTTTGAGTTTAGATTTGCACTGCCTTGTGGGGAAAAATGTCCCCCTACAGTCAATGGGACTTCATTCAGATCAGGCAAGCACAGGATTGTCTGATATCAATGTCAAACCTCTCTTTGCCTTGTCACCTGACTATTGTGCTAATCATTTCTTTAAACCACTACAGGAATAAAGATGTTTTCTTTAACAATCTTCCATTACAGTATTTCCTCTCTTCCTCCTTCATTGCCACAAACTTTCAATTCCTCTTTTGCATGTATATATTTGTCCCTTCACTCAGGTCCTTCTAACACCCTCCGTAAAACAAACAAGGTTTTGTTAAAATAATGTTGTTTATTCCTTTGCTTTATAATCTTTCAGCACAATCCCTCACTCTCTCTACCACTTCTTCCTCCCTCAGTCTCTTTCAGACTGCTCTCTCCAGCTTCTGTCTCAGACCCAGACTCCAAAACCACCCTCACCTCAGTCTCTCCACACCAGACCATAGCAAATTCAAGACTCCACTCCTCTGTTTTGTTCCGGCCATTCATCACCACCCTTACCAATATCCCATTCTCCTCGCTCACCCCCTCCCATCACATACTTGTCAAACCACAGAAACAATGCATTTAAAAATAGCCCAGCAGCAGAGAGAGACAGGGTTCTGTAGTTTGTCACATATCCTAATAGCAAATTTAAAATACAGTATAGCTTTTTGAGCCAGGAAGTATTTCACATTGGCTAAAGAGATCTAAGTACAAAATGTATCTGGACATGATGTTCCAGGTGCATGTTTTGTAAAAAAAAAATATATTATTCTGTTGGCTTCAGAAGTTCCATTGTTCTCTGTTTATGGGGTAAATCGTATTCTAACAGCCAGGTTTCCCCTGAACTTCAGATGCCTTAAAACTGTGGGGCATGGAAAAACATGCAGTGGCATATATGCAGAAGTATTTTTGGCTTGGCAAATGAAACAAATCCATTCTGTCCTTTAGCTTGTCAGGAAAAACAGGACAGTTACTAGGGTTCCATAGATGTAGCTAGCTTGGTGATGTTAAAATGCCTTAAAAAGCATGCAGATGCATCATCATTAGTCTGACTCCTGCCCAAACCCTCATTTACCCATTAATTTATTTAAAACATTTTTTACCCCTTAAAAAGGATCCAAAGTGGCTTACACCGTGTATCCCTGCAACTTCTGCTGCACAGCTACAGGGATTTTAATCAGAAATGCAAAACTCTGTAACAGGCAGCTTAAAAAAGGGGAGGGCATGTAGAAAAACAGATAGGATATGTAATATGGGTTTGAATCCCCACTTGGCAATGGAAAGTTACTGGGTATATGTGGAACTGGTACGACCACTCTTAAATATCTCATTTACATTGAATGCCCTATTAGGGCTACTGTAAGTTGGTTCTGACTTGAAAGCACAGAACACACACAGTATGATCCTTCCTCTTTGTCTCTGCCTACATTTTAACTAATATCTTCTTAAACAGCTACTAAGCCAGACACTTTCATCTTATTCCAGTACAAAGGATAAAAATTACAAGCTGTATTTTCCATTATAGTCAATGCGGTGGCTCAAAACCTTCTGATTTTCCATTTGTGCTCTGGTTTCAGTCCTGAGTCAAAGTGGATTGGATCTGTTCAAGTAGGAGCAGGTCATTCTCCAAAGCTCTGAAACTCAGTCCCTGTGAATCCCTAATATCTATCTCTACAAATCTTGTGGGAGAAAAGCAAGTAACTATTGTTTAATTATTTATCAGGAAGCATATTGAATGTTCATCCCCATTTCTTTGTACTTAAAGAAGACCAATTTTATGTCAAAGATATTCTTTGCAAGCGTAACTTCAATTGTTGCATTTCCAAAATTATACTGCTCTTTTTTTTATTCTGCAATCCAGGTGATTTCTGATAATTTTTTAAAATTCAGGCCATAAACAAATGAGAATATTGTGGAACCTATAATAATAATAATAATAATAATAATAATAATAATAATAATAATAATAATAATAATAATAATAATAATAATAATAATAATAATAATAATAATAAAATAACTGAAGTGTCTTCACTAATTTAATTTTGGATCTATAGGAAGATAAGCTGCTAACAAGGTATGAACTGGAATATTCAAGAGTCTAATTAACATAAATTAACTGGTTTAATTATTGAAACATGAATGTATTCCCTGCAAAAATGAGGCATTTATAGGAGAAACTAACTGCCTATATGCTTGAAAATCTGCTCATGCATTTATGCAAATATTTTAAATACCTCTGACTTTAACTATGTATGTGGATCCATGCTGTGTCAATCTTCTCCTGGCTAGGGACAATACATGGCCATATTGGTGGCAAAAATGCAAAGCAGGAAGGGTATTGTATATTCTAGTATGAGAACACTCTAATGTGAATCAACAACAATTTAAAGAAAGTGCTTTCAGATAGGCTAGAATCCTGTAGGCTAGGTACTGTTGGCATTAAATGAAATGGTATAAATTACAGTAGTAAACTGCCAATAGTTAAAGACACCAGTTCTATCCCATGTCCCGTGTCATGTGAGTTCATATATGGTGGGGAACACAAGTGCAAGTCATTAAGGAGAGGAGACGTGCTGCTGCAGTTTTACACCATCACACCTACACCGATGGAACTAACCAATAGGATTCTGGCCACAGAAGTGTGAATTGTTGGCTTGGTGTGGAAACTGGTGGCTTGAAAGCGAAGAGAAGAGAAGATCTTTACTGAGGAAATTTCATGTCTTATGAACCAAAGTGGGCAAAGTCTGCTGGCTACAATTCCCTGACAAAGAGGAAAACTGCAGAAGAATGTAAGGAGGTCACCAGACCGGAAGGCATACCTGACAAGATCAGTCTATAGGCAAGGAAGCAATAGATCAGGCAAGACAATATGAAATATATCAAGGAAATCTAACCATTTGTTTCTACGCTGCTGTCCCCTGTAGGCACAGAGCTGCTCAAGCAAGCATAGCTGCACATTTCTCCAGTTCAAATGGAATGCCCTGTATTTATACAGAGCTTGAAAAATGTGCTTCTTTTGGATCATCTTTCTCAGACCCCCTCAGCCAATCAGGCCCCTGGCCATGCTTCCTAGCAGACTCTAGGAGTATTAATCCAAAAAGGGAATTTGGCCCAGTTATCCCTGTACTGCTGTATATGGCTCGGGAATGCTATTACGAAGGGCCACCTGGTCCCCTGTCCCTCAGCCTGCCCAGGACACTAACAGATCCCATTGCTTTCCAAAGCACCAACAGAGACTTTTTGCAAGTGGCAGCCTGATGGTGGACTTCTTTCACCCATGGGCCATGTGGTGGGACCTACTTTTACCTCTCAGACCCCCTGTAAAGATGATACTCTTCTCCCAGGCTTTTAAAATTGCTTCGCCACTGCACTTTCTTTTTAACCATAGCTTTTTGATTTAACTAGATCGCCAATGAGTCGCTTCCCTGCTTCTATTTTTCTTGTGTTTACTTTCATGGATCTTTGCAGGCAGCGATTTGATTATGATTTGATTGTGTGTGTTTTTAAATTATCCACTGATAGTTCTAAGCTGTTTTTAGCAGCTTTAATCTTGCTGTTGGCTTTGTGAATGTTTACAGCTGAAAGATGATGTGTGTTTTTATATTGTTCTCAACAACAAATATGTAAAATCAGTAATATATTCAAACACCAGCAGAAGTCAAGTGGCTCTCTAGATTGCAAGTTAATTTTCAGTATGTGACGGTGGCAGCTGGTTGGCTTCTCTTATCCTTTTTGCTAACACAACATGATTTCATATCAATCACTGCTTGTAACAGTGATGAATTATACTCACTGGGTTACCTCTGTAAGAACAATTTCTCAATGCATGTAACAGCATGCACATCCTAGACTGAAGCTGTTTGTAGAGAAGTGTCATAAATTTACAACTTCACTTCACTTAGGCATCCTTCAGTCTCAAGAGATTATGGTAACGTGCTCTGTATCGAGGACTTGGAACAGTGTCTAGTGTGGCTGAAAAGGCCAATTCGAGAGTGACAATCCCTTCCACACTGAAGACAAATACAATCTGTACCCTGTCCAGTTCCCTGATTTTGCTGCTTTCGGGACTGCCTCTTTGCCTTGGCCTGCTGCACAAGGGTCTCTTCAAATTGGGAGAGGCTGTGATGCACCGCCTGCCTCCAGGCTGAACGCTCAGATGTCAGGGTTTCCCATCTGTTGAGGTCCATTCCCCAGGCCTTCAAATCCTGCTTGCAGCTGTTCTTGTATCGCAGCTGTGGTCTCCCTCTGGGGTGATTTCCCTGCACTAATTCTCCATACAGGAGATCTTTTGGAATCTGGCCATCAGCCATTCTCACAACATGCCCAAGCCAACGTAGACGTCGCTGTTTCAGTAATGTATACATGCTGAAAATTCCAGCTCAATCTAGGACTATTCTATTTGGAACTTTGTCCTGCCAGGTGATACAAAAATGCATCGGAGACAATGCATATAGAAGGTGTTCAGCTTCCTCTCCTGCCATGTACAAAGGGTCCAGAACTCACTGCAGTACAGGAGTGTGCTCAGGACACAGGCTCTATAGACCTGGATCTTGGTATATGCTGTCAACTTCTTATTGAGCCATATTCTCTTTGTGAGTCTAGACAACATGGTAGCTGCCTTGCCAATGCGTTTATCCAGCTCGACATCTAGGGACAGTGTTAGAGACTGTTGAGCCAAGGTACACAAAGTCCTCCAATTCTTGCATGGAGATGCTAATAGAGGGAGGCGAGTCCACGCCCTGGCCCATGACTTGTGTTTTCTTCAGGCTGATTGTTAGTCCAAAGTGTTGGCAGGCGTTGCAAAAATGATTCATGAGTTTGTTTGTTTGTTTGTTTGTTTGTTTGTTTGTTTGTTTGTTTGTTTGTTTGTTTACTTACTTACTTACTTACTTACTTACTTACTTACTTACTTCTTTAATTTATATGCCGCCCACACTACCTAAAGATCTCTCGGCGGCATATAAATTAAATAAATAAATAAACAAACAAACAAACAAACTCAGGAATCATTTTGTTGCAGTTGTTGGAGGTCTTCAGCAAAGTGGGCAACAATGGCTGCATCATCGGCAAAGAAGAAGTCCCGCATGCATTTCAGTTGGACTCTGGTCTTTGCTCTTAGTCTAGAGAGATTAAAGAGCTTTCCATCTGATCTAGTCCAGAGATAGACACCTTCTGTTGCAGTTCCAAAGGCATGCTTCAGCATGACAGCAAAAAAGATACCAAACAGGATCAGTGCGAGGACATAGCCCTGTTTCACTGCACTTTGGATGTCAAAGGGATCTGATGTTGCGCCATCAAAAGCTACAGTGCCCTTCATTCCCTCATGAAAGGACCTGATGATGTTGAGGAATCGAGGTGGACATCCAATCTTGGAAATGATTTGAAAAAGGCCATCCCTGCTAACCAGATCAAAGGCCTTTGTGAGATCTATGAAGGCCACAAAGAATGGCTGTTGTTATTACCTCAACTAACTTAAGGTAATAACAATGCAGGGAGTCATGTGCCTTCATATATGATGAAAGCTGGAAAAGTAATCTGGGTCCTATCCAGGGCTGGACCACGTAATTTTGCTGCCCAGGACAAAAGAGTACACCCCACTGCTTTCCCATTCCACCTACAGATGACTAAAGGGGCAGATGAATCTTTCTTCAAGAACAGTAATGGGAGAACATGCTGTTTCACTAGGTTTAATGGGAGGGTCAATCCTGTCACTCACTGTGCATTGTAAATTCCAGAACAGACTGGAGCAGATCTGGGTAAGCTTTTTGTTTCCAAGGCCACAGACTTGCATAAACACAGATCAGACTCATGCAACAACAGGGACTCTCTATCTAATACCTACCTAACTACCTAACTACCTACCTCTGTTTCGCAGCCCAGGTAGAAGGAGCTTTAAACCTCTTTTTCCTGCCCAAGGATTATTTTATGTCCCCACCGCATAGAAAGGTCATGATTTAAAGGGTGAAGACTGTGTGCAGGGATGACTCTCCTATGCTCTGTTTTTCCTATTTCAATTATGCACCTAGCAGCTTGCCAAAAAAGCTGCTTGGCAGGCTGTTGAAAATGTGATTGCATTGTTGGAAGGGGCACATGATGAGACCCATCTGTGTGCTCCTTCACCCTTAGTACAATTGCCGCAGCCCAATTGCAGCAGCCACAGGGAGGGCTATGGAGGGGCAACGGCATGGGCATGTAAACCTTTGTGGGATGAACATAGCCCATGGGCTGCAAGGTGCTCATGTCAAGTCTACAACATTCACTCAAAGGGAAAGACCGGATTTCAGAAAGTGGGTTATATTTTCTGGCTCAAAGAACAATAGAACGTAAACAGAGTAGGGGGAAATAATTGATCCCTATTACAGTACTTCTTCCACTATTTAAATATAATATTAATGTTACTACTGGGTATGGAAAGAGGCTCTAGCTCATCATGTTACTCATTGCTTTTCATTACTTGGGGGGGTGTCAGAGCAATAAGAGGATGGCATAAAAACTGAAAAAATCCATGCAAAATACCTATAAAATTGCCTATAAAATGCTCTTTAAATGGAATTTGCCACAACAAAAACAAAAATCTGACCACATCATTCCCACGTATAAGTTATTTATGAAAAGTAATTTAGTCATACCCTCATTGACAAAAAGTAACGCAATACATGTAACTACAGTATTTCTCACTGCTTTGGAGCTTTCTTCATTAATAACAACACTTTGAAACAGTCCCTCCTGATGAAGGATTGTTCAGGAGAGCTTCTCTTTATGGAAATTGGGACAAAACCATTGAAGGGCTGTATGTTGAATTACGGTAACTGTTATTCCATTTTGAACATTTGACTAGTAGTTGTGTTGGTTGTAACTCATAGCAAAATTCTTGACACTGCTTCTTCTCATTAACCGTTAGTCGATATGAAACACAATGTGCAACACAAGCGAGGTCGGTGAGGACAGGCTTTTCTCAGCTGCCAGACTGATCCTGTTTACATTCACAGGACCTTTCATCTCTGTCAGCTTACATATGTCATTTGTGCAGCGACATATGGCACTGGCGAGCACTCAACAAGAGCACTTATATTGGACTAATATGAAAAACTGCCAACAGCGCAGAACCTTTTGCTGTTCACTGATCAACAAAATGTTATTTTGTTTATCATTTACTCATGCTGAACATTTAGGGATACACCCTCTGCAAAGGAGTAGCATAGATGATTTTATAAAATTCCAGGAGATTCATGAGGGAACCACACAGACACCAGGATGCATTTTAGGCCCCAAACCAGTGGTTCTTGTATTGTAGTCTGTGGACCAGCAGTTGAAGAACTGTCAAGAATATCAGTTGATTCTACATTTACTTTGTTTACTTATATATTTATTTGTGTATTCATTTTGGTGGAAATCAAGGCAGTTTTGATAAAGGCCAGATTGCCCATTCCTAGTTTTGGGGGGAAATGGGTTGGATTATCCCTCCTAGTTCATCATGGCACCATGGTCACCAGCTGCGGTACCTCCTCGATTTCCTAATTATTGCTGTCACCTCCTTGGTTGGCAGATAGAGAGCTAGTGACATCTACTTCTTCCCACCACCAGTGTTATTTGGTAAACAGTAATAGTTGGGTGGACAAGAAGGGAATGGTAGTAAAGAGGCACACTTCATCCACTCTGGACTGGAGAAAGCACTTCACATATTAGATGTTGACCTACATGTGTGAATTCATAGATGACCACTCAAAGAACCACTTATAGGTAAGTAACCTGTTCTTCAAATGCTCAGCAAGTTTCAAATGTTCCATTAAAAAAATTTTTTTTGAGGACCAGTGTTGTAGACAATGCTATGTTTTGTTGGTATAGACAGTATCTTCTTTGTTTCTCTTCTGATCTCATAAGAACATAAGAATCGCAGTAGGAGATCTGTAAGAGGTCCACAAGCAGGGCATGTGTACAACAGTACCCTCCTACTGGTGATCCTCAGGAACTGGAAATAAGAGGCATAATTTAGGATGCTGAATATATAGTCATTATAGTGATTAGCTACGAATAACTTTATGTGTAATAAATGCATCCAGTCCCTTTTTGACTACATTTAGCTATATTTGACAGTCATGAAAGGTCCTGTGAATGTAAACAGTATCAATTTAAACAACCTATCCCACATCAGGTGGTATTAGAGGTTGACTCCTACCACACTACCTTTACATAGTTTAGGACCATCTGACAGAACTGCAACTCCATTATTGCAAATACGTATGGCAAAGCGCTGCAGACACACAGAGTTGCAAGATTGATATTTGCAAAAAATTGGAAGAATAATACTCATTTTAATATGGCAAATTGGTATGAAGAAATGTGGAATATGGCTATCAATTATAAATTAACATGTAAATTGAACGTTCAAAAAAGAATATTGAGAGCAAACTATTTTAAGGATATATGGATTTTTTTAAAAAATATATATGTATTTGGGAAAGGGAAAGGTTATAGCTCAGGCCAAAAATCATTGTTTTTTGAGAGAAATGGGATATGTAAATTAAAAAGGGAAAAAAAATCCCAAGAGTGGTAGGGAACACTGGATGTATTATGTATTATGAGTTTTGATTTGAATTTGAGTTTATGTTTTTGTTGTTAGTTTTGTCCTCTTCTGTCTTTTTATTTGCTACATTATTGTTGATTATTGAAATTAAAATTTTAAAAGACACACAGGAGCATAAAGGATTCTACCATCTTGTTCAACCTATGCTGTGCTCCTGCTTCTCAAGTGGGCAACTTTCAAACAGACACCAGAATTCCAGGCAGGGCTCCACTCTTCCCCTCCACTATCCTGCCCGTTTTTTCCTTCTGTGCTTCTGTAGTGCAAGAACAACCAGCTCATTCAGGTGCTCTGTCCTTCCAAAGATATAACAGTGTGCTTTTTTGATGTGTATTCATGTAATCAGTACACTTTATCCTCCAGCCATCGCACTGGCCTAGTCCTGGTTAACTTTTGCCATTGACTTAAAAGAAACCAAAACCTTTGTGGATTCATACCTAAACAATTTGTGGCCTCCATTCACTTGGTGTTAAACTTGTGACTAAGGAATAGCAATCTAGCCCATTGTGAATCTTTCAAAAAGCAAAAGGTTAACACAAAACGTTGGAATCTTTGGTGATTAATGTATTCAGCGGAAGGTATTCATGGACTATCAGATCCCTGGATCATTTATTTATTTAGCATATTATGTGTTGCAAAGGAGGAGGAAATGTTTCATTTCTTGCTATTTTCAAACAGCAATTAAATATCATCACATAGTGCTATTCTACCAAGAAACAAATACATGAAGCAAACTGTAATTTTTTAGAATGGCCTGTAATTATGACAGCTTTTCACCTAGTGAATAGAATCATAATTACTTTAGGAAAAACTGTTTGAATTCAGTTAACCATAAATCAGTTATTGATCATAATTAGCAGGCAGCTTGGGGGGGGTCACACATACATACACCTTATTATGTTTTAAGCTAATCAACTTTGAAGTTCTATTCCAAGAAAAATGGTATTTCAATACAAGCTATTTAATCACTATAATTTCCTTCAATTTTTAAAGGCTAATTTGTATGTTTTGATTTTCTTTCATAGTGTGATTTTGTCTCATGTACTGTACTTAGCAAGCCCAATCACTCCTAATGCTAAACAAATAACTTTGCCAGTGGTTTCCAGGGAAACAAATACAAGTACAAATAGGATACTACTAATTGATGCATAATAAAAATTGTCCTTCGAACTCAAATGAGTAGGTACTGTTCTGAATGATAGAAATGGAACACAGAGCAGTGGTATCCAAATTTACAGGATAGTAACACTGCCCAGCCCTGCTTAGCTTCTCCTGAGATAAGACAAGATTGGTATGCTGAAGGAGGTATGGTGGTATCACTAGTATGATATGCTTTATTGAATGATATGCTTTATTGTTTTGACCACTTTGGTCATCCAACATCCACAGATTTAAAACATAGGTATAAATATAAAAATATACACTTGCTTGGAGACAACTAAACATCCACAGAACTAGCAAGTTTAAAAAGTACAGATACAAATACATATTTTCTACAAAGTGCTGAATTAAAAACGTAATACAAGAGGATTTAAATGTACGCGTATTTCAATTCTAAAAGCCAAGTCGTTTCAGGTGGGTCTGCAGATGGGGTATGAAGTATTCCCACAGCATAAAAAATGATTATATCCGCTGACTGTTAAAACCACAAACATATACATATACATTAAAATGCACAACAAAATGAAGGTGGTATCACTAAGGATGCGATCATACTGGCCCTTTCGATTTGGGAAGGTGCAGTCGCTTGAGGTGGAGAGGCGGGGGGGGACATTTGGTGCAGTCCTCACATCAAGCAACCCCCTGGGTCCTTCTGCTGTCAATTGTCCCTATGTAGCTACAGCAGCAGCCATCCAGTCCTTGCATAGTCCCTGAGAAAGCTACCTTCTCCAGTAGCTACCTTAATTGTAATGGGAGTCAGGAGAATGAGCAAGCAAGAAGCAACAGAGCTAAGGAAACGTGTGGGAGGACACTTGTTTTTGGCCACCACCACCCTCCAACCCAAAACCAGCACCGACACCACTGACTCCTGTTCTGTCCTCTGCCTCCACCCATTCCAAGTTGCAAGGGTGGACCTCCTTTGTCCTTCCCTGCTCCACTCCTCATAGTCTTGGCAGGGAGATTGAGACACCAATGCCACTGGCCAAGAAAGACCACCACCCTCTCTTTACATATATATAACATTATCCCCCTCCCCACAAGCATGCCAGTTCAGACCTCAGGGCAGCTGCCCCAGTGGAAGCTTCAGGAGGAGGGGGGGACCTCCTCCAGTCATGTTTTTATCTCTCTCATTCACACTCACCCACACAGTCTTCAGCCCACACCCACCTACAGCACAAGATTCCAGCTGGAAATGCAACAGGAGCAGAAGCTAGCCAGCCAGCCAACCAATCTTTCTATCCTCAGCTTCTGGGGTTCTCTCTCTCACACACACTTGCACAGCACACACCACCCAAGCTCAGGATTCCGCACCTCTATCTGAAGGCAAGCAACAACTGACCAGTTTTTCCCCACTTCCCTGCCAACTTACCCACCACCTGGGGAAACGAGAAAGGAGGTGGAGAAGAAATAGAACAGAGCCTGAGCAGCAAGCCTAGCCAAAACGTAGTGACCTCGTTTTGCCCTGGTTGGAAAGTCCCCAGTTCAGAAGGAGCCTTGGCAGCTTTGACAGCTGCAAGGCTCGATTTTAGTTCATTCCCATTCACTGCACATGCTGGGAAAAGACTAAACTACAGTGCATCAACCTGCACTTTAAAAAGGGGGCCCGAATTGTTCCAGTAGGGGCACCCTGGGGGAAAATTAGTTCTCTCATCATGCAGATACTGGAAAAAAAGAGTGAACCAATCCACCTTCTGCAATGCACCAAGCAGGGGGCAAAGACCTGTCTGGACATGCACTAACTTCCATTGGTCAGGAATGGCCAGCAAAAAATGTGCTGGGCAAAGTAGGGCAGCAATAGTGTGGCACCTACCTCAGGTGGAGAGAAAGGTTGGTCTGTCATCTCCTGGATTCTTGTCATACTTTTAAAATAACACTTTTAACATAACGCTTAATGTGAAATGGGGCATTATATGCAGAGGCTGTGAATTATGCATTATGAGACTCTCCTTCTCTCATCCCCAGCAATGACAAGTGTGCTTTCTTACCACAATCTGAGTGTCTATAACAACAGAATTGTGAAACATGCTCAGAAGAACTAGAAAGGTACTTGTGTCTCATTTCCAAGTTTTATTTCAAAATCATGGTTTTAGAACAATTCCTGACAGCAAAACAGCATTCGTAGTTAATGTTTTGTCAAGCCTCACTGATGGGCCCAGGGCCGAAAAACTGCTTAAGTGTCATCAACACCTCCATGTCTCTCATGCTGCTTTGGAAGCTGTTCCAATGATGATGAAATAATTGATCAAAAATACTTTTCAGATCCTGACTCTCACAAAGCAGATGGCATACCTGAACACTTGGAAAAGAAGCAACAAAGAATGTTTAAAACAGAACATGGAAAGTAATTTTTATCTAAATAAACCCCCAGAATCCCCAGGCACTGTGGGAAGGGTTAAAGGGTGGGAGACAATGCTGAAATGGAGTTACACCTAAATTATAGCATTTCAGAACTGGCTTCTATTAACTAATCTCTACCAGAACAAATTGTCATGGGGCTTGTCAGAGAAAGGGCCTGAAGGAAAGGAAACTGGACGTCTAGAGGCAGAATTGTTAAGTGGTTCCAAGATAAGATAAGCAGCCCTGTCTAGAACATGCGCAGGTTACTACTATGTGGTGTTGTCAGGCACTCACTTAAAAAAAAACAATGCCCAAACCCTAAGTCAAGCATACCAGTCAAGAGAAAGCTGTTGTGCAATAGTTTTGTCATATACATGTTCCTGTTTCACTCCACAGTTCACCTCCTCCCCTGCTTTAGTTTACAGTTTTCAAGCTCCTCTCTAATGTTTATCTTTAAAGGTTTTCAGTTTTAAAAAAACATTTTTGTTGTTGTTGTTTAGTCGTTAAGTCATATCCGACTCTTCGTGACCCTATGGACCAGAACACACCAGGCCCTCCTGTCTTCCACTGCCTCCCAGAGTTGGGTCAAATTCATGTTGGTAGCTCTGATGACACTCTCCAACCATCTCTTCCTCTGTCATCCCCTTCTCCTCTTGCCTTCACACTTTCCCAACATCAGGGTCTTTTCCAGGGAGTCTTCTCATCAGATGGCCAAAGTATTGGAGCCTCAGCTTCAGGATCTGTCCTTCCAGTGAGCACTCAGGGTTGACTTCCTTCAGAATGGATAGGTTTGATCTCCTTGCAGTCCAGGGGACTCTCAAGCGTGTCCTCCAGCACCACAATTCAAAAGCATCAATTCTTTGGTGGTCTGCCTTCTTTATGGTCCAGCTCTCACTTGTATACATCGCTACTGGAAAAACCATAGCTTTGACTATGAGGATCTTTATCGGCAAGGTGATGTCTCTGCTTTTTAAGATGCTGTCTAGGGTTGTCATCGCTTTCCTCCAAGAAGCAGGCGTCTTTTAATTTCGTGGCTGCTGTCACCATCTGCTGTGATCATGGAGCCCAAGAAAGTAAAATCTGTCACTGCCTCCGTATCTTCCCCTTCTATTTGTCAGGAGTTGATGGGACCAGTGGCCATGATCTTGGGTTTTTTTTTTATGTTGAGCTTCAGACCACTTTTTGTGCTCTTCTCTTTCACCCTCATTATGAGGTTCTTTAATTCCTCCTCACTTTCTGCCATCAGAGTGATATTGTCTGCATATCTGAGGTTACTGATATATCTTCCGGCAGTCTTAATTCCAGTTTGGGATTCAACCAGTCCAGCGTTTCGCATGATGTATTCTGCATATAAGTTAAATAACCTAAAAATATTTTAGGTGTTTTTATTTTTAACACATATTTCAATACAAATTTTAAAATATATTCAGGCATATATTCATACTCATTCAAAAATACATATGCATAATAATAATTAAAAAAGAAAATTAAAACAGAATACAGTTAGGGCCAAATAGGAAGTATCTGGAGCAGGGCCCTCTGCACCTACCTGCGAGTCAAGAATGTTGTATCCAGTTTAACCCTCCGAGTGAAAGTAGGAGAAGTAGAAAATGTAACTCCTTGTCAGCTATCCACTGTTGTCACTGCACCTGCAGAAGCAACTTCTGTCAAATGCAGACAGAAGAAAGCAGGATTGCTCAGGCCTAGAACATGTCTTTGATACCACTGGGAGCTACAGGAGACATTGTTGATTAGACAAGTATTCTCAAGGAAAGGCCCATAAATCCACATTTTAGTAATATGCTCCTTAGCAACTCAGCCCCATGTGTTTACTTATCAGTATGCCCACTGTGCCTGAAAGGGCTTACTCCCAAGTACAGGTAATTCCATCATCGCACATCTAGCTGCTGCTTTTATTATACCACAGAAACACAATACACATCAAGGATTAATTATTTGGAGAGTATGCATTCCAGAGGGAAAAGTAGTACCTACTCTTTTATAATCATTTCAGTTTCCTCAGAAAGAATACATGGAATGTTTTAACATCCCTTTAAGGGAAGTGGCTGTTTTGTTAGGAAAATGCAAGGACATTTAGTTTATTTGAAGTGCATGAAGATATGCACACTCTAATTCATAATTTTACAAAGCACAGAAATATGCCCATGTGCATTGTAAAAGCTACTTAAATCACAAGAGACTAGAAAATGCATTTGGAGGCACTTTAGAGAGACATTTAACACTTTCAGTGAGTGACAAGAGAGGTTTGTCAAGGGTGTGTATAAGAAGATTGAAGATAAGCACTGGGCCTCATCACATCTGACATTTAACACTAAGAAAATGTGATAGATATCCCCATGGGTTTCATCAATATAGTCATGGCCATTTTTTTGCCTGCTGAAAGCTGATTATACCCTCCATGTGAGCTAGAATATGCCATCTCACATCAATCACTGCCCATCAGTAGCAAGCTGTGGATGCTATCATGTATGGATTAGTATCACATATTATTTATTATAAAGCCATATGTTTGTTACAAAATTAAAAAGAAATAGAACCAGGAAGATTTTCAATAAAATACGGATGCCCAAATTAGTTGTTGTTGCTGTTGCAATTGAAGGTGTGGTTGGGGAAACCTGGGAACTCTGCCCATTTAAAAACAGGAACAATGCTAGTGCCTTCGTGAAGGCTTTCACGGCCGGGATCTAATGGTTGTTGTGGGGTTTTCGGGCTCTTTGGCTGTGTTCTGAAGGTTGTTCTTCCTGATGTTTCGCCAGTCTCTGTGGCTGGCATCTTCAGAGGACTGGCGAAACGTCAGGAAGAACAACCTTCAGAACATGGCCAAAAAGCCCGGAAAACGCACAACAACCAATGCTAGTGTCTTTCCACAAAGTAAACATAGTCAACTTTCCACAAAGTAAACACATTGCCCACATGGGGCTCCACCATCATCCTAGAATCTACTGCTACCACCATAATTTTTGTGTGCCTAAAGCAATGCAAATCACCCCTCATTGAAGCATTTAGTAGCAGCAACTGTCCTCTAAAATAAAAGGCAAAGCAATGATTTATGAAACAGCCTTTATTTTCATTCCCCCCTCTTTCCTTCTTTCTTTTTATCAGTTGCTTTGTATATATTATATCAACTGATTCTCAGAGCCATCCCAAACCTCTGCACCCTACCCCCTTAACACAAGGCTTGCAATAGGTCCAGTTCTTGCTCCCCAAAATTCAAGTGGTAGCAATTCAAATCTCATAGATTCCTCAATCATTTTTTGTTAAAAAAATTGTCTTGAATGAATAAAAGAAAAACAAGCATCTTTGTACAATCTAGAATATTAAATAGTGTAAGTAGAAATCAAACTGTGATGTTTAATTGAGATTATGTGTTGTGGAACAATGTATTATTCCGCTAACAGTTTTCCATTAACTTTCATGTCATCCATTTCTCTACCGTGAATCAGGTTCATCTGTCTGAAAACCTAAAATGGCAAATTGCATTTTGGTTTCCTGCCTTCAAGAATGAGATATTAATTAGAAGAATTTATTTTTATCAACCACTAGAATAATGGACATGAAAGGTGCTAGATTTCTCCATTCTTTTCCTCATTTCCTTTCATGCATTCCATATTCCTCTGATGATTTTCTCTCTGGGTATTCAGAAAAAGACTCACACTCTTCATACAAATTTTAAATGCAGAATATAACTTAAGTATAGAGCAGGAAAACAATAAATATCTGCTTACCAATAAAAGTCTTGTGGAATCTCAAAGACTGTCAAAGATTGACATATTTTACCTGACACAAGCTTTGTGGATTCTTCTTCCGATCATGGAATCATAGAATAGTGAAGTTGCAAGGGGCATATAAGGCCATCAAGTCCAACCCCCTGCTCAATGCAGGAATAAAACTCAAAGGATATCTGCTAGGTGTTTGTCTCAGTTTCTCTTGAATGCTTCCAGTGTTGGAGCACTCACCACTTCTTGAGGCAATTGGTCCCACTGTTGTACTGCTCTAACAGATGCCCTGGCCAATTACTTTGTAAGGGGGGTGGGTTTCACTGCCAGTCCATATGGCTGAACATGGTGGCTTCTACTGCCCAAATATCAAGGGAAATGACTGTATAAGGGTGTTTAAGCAAAATCAGGAAAGAGCCCTGTGGCACTCTTTGTTGTTCTTTAGTCGTTAAGTCATGTCCTACTCTTCGTGGTCCCATGGACCAGAGCACACCAGGCCCTCCTGTCTTCCACTGCCTCCCAGAGTTGGGTCAAATTCATGTTAGTAGCTTCAATGACACTCTCCAACCATCTCGTCCTCTGTCGTCCCCTTCTCCTCTTGCCTTCACACTTTCCCAACATCAGGGTCTTTTCCAGGGAGTCTTCTCTTCTCATCAGATGGCCAAAGTATTGGAGCCTCAGCTTCAGGTTCTGTACTTCCAGTGAGCATTCAGAGTTGATTTCCTTCAGAATGGATAGGTTTGATCTCCTTGCAGCAGTCCAGGGGTCTCTCAAGAGTGTCCTCCAGCACCACAATTCAAAAGCATCAATTCTTTTCCAGGGAGTCTTCTCTTCTCATATCTTCCCCTTTATTTGCCAGGGAGTGATGGGACCAGTGGCCATGATCTTAGTTTTTTTGATGTTGAGGTTCAGACCATTTTTGCATTCTCTTCTTTCACCTTCATTAAGAGGTTCTTTAATTCCTCCTCACTTTCTGCCATCAGGGTGGTATCATCTGCATATGTGAGGTTACTGATATTTCTTCCGGCAGTCTTAATTCCAGGTTGGGATTCAACCAGTCCAGCCTTTCGCATGATGTATTCTGCATATAAGTTAAATAACCTAAAATATTTTAGGTGTTTTTATTTTTAACACATATTTCAATACAAATTTTAAAATACATGATGTATTCTGCATATAAGTTTAATAAGCTGGGGGACAATATACAGTGGGGTCTCTACTTAAGAACTTAATCCGTATTGGAAGGTGGTTCTCAAGTTGAAAAGTTCTTATGTTGAATCTGCATTTCCCATAGGAATGCATTGAAAACCATTTAATCTGTATCTGCTCTTTTCCGTCCATAGAAACTACAGTGGAACCTGTACTTAAGAACTTAATCCATTTTGGAATGGTGTTCTTAAGTTGAAACGTTCTTAAGTTGAAGCAAAATTTCCTATAGGAATGGACTGAAAACCAATTAATCCGTTCTGGCTGTTTTTTTGTTATGTAGGGGTGTGTTCGTACATTGAAGCATTAGTTCCCATAGGAACTAATGCAAAGCTGGTTAATACGTACTCTACCACTAGGGGGAGAATTTTTCTTAACCTAAGATGACCTAAGGTTAAAAAAAGAGCAGGAAAGGTTTTTTTCCTGTTCTTATCTTGGATTTCTGTTCTCAAGTAGAAGCAAAATTTAGCTAATGGAGCTGTTCTTAAGTTGAATTGTTCTTAAGTAGAGACGTTCTTAAGTAGAGACCCCACTGTACAGCCTTGTTGTACTCCTTTCCCAATTTTGAACCAATCAGTTTTTCCATATCCAGTTCTAACTGTTGCTTCCTGTCCCATGTATAGGTTTCTTAGGAGATAGATAAGGTGGTCAGGTACTCCCATTTCTTTAAGGACTTGCCATAGTTTGCTGTGGCTAAATACTAACAATTTTTTTTAGCATAAGCTATTGTGGACTCCCGCGCACATCTTCAGATACATTATTAGTTAGATTTTACATCTTTCTTTTCTCCAAAGAGTTTGTGGCAGAATGTATGGTTTTCCGTCTTTCCACTTCTTTTTCACAACAAAAGAAAATGATTGGCCTAAAGTCAGCCAGCATGTTTCATGGCACACTAACCACTACGCTATACTGATTCTGAGCTACAAGAGACAGATTATGCAGCAGAAATAAAGAAATGGAAAAGACATGCATAGCAAATCCTCCAAAAATTCAGCAAGACAGAAAAAAATGCACAGCTCTGGAGAGGATAATTCCAGATGACTTTAAAAGCTGCATTTCTAGCTGTTGACTGTTCTTCCCTCTTATAGATCAGAAGCTGCCTGCAGTCTCTTTGAACTCCAGGTGCTGGAAATTGAAGCTGGGATCTTAGACAGAGCCATAACAAAGGTGAGACCAGTCAAGCACTTGCTGCAGGCATGGAAAGCTGAGAGGCACAGGAAACGTACATATTCAGTGTGCATCTCCTGTCCGAAGCATACCATGTCATGAGGGAAAGGGGGCATTTCTATAGCCCTGTTCGGTCATTCCTTGTCCTGATAAGCTCACCATGCTCTCTATCACGGATTTCTACACATGGAAAGAGACATGTGCATGGGATGTTCTTCCTATAGGGTGTATGCATGAGGAACGACCCTTATTTTCCACATGAAGACGCTACCCGGAAGTTGGAACATCTCCCTTGTGGATCTGCCACTTTCCATGTGTCAAAATTGGCAGCAGAAAGAGGAGGATCTCACCAATCCCCTCTAGGCACAGGGAGCTTATCTGGGTGGAGAATGACTGAATAGGGATTGCAAATTCAAGCAGAACTAAGCATTGCGAATTTCAGACTCAGTGCATTATCATATATGGATCCCGTTCTACATTTTCTGATTCCTCACTCACATTGCTCTGTTTGAGAATAGTAGTTGCTTTGCAGCATCAGAGATGGTTTGAAATAGAAATTGTGAAAACCATTCATATGATTAATCTATGCAGCTCATGTTAATGTTTGGTGAAAAGCAGACTTTAAAAATAAAACATACAACTTGTGCCTAATATGTGACAAATGTCATTTTATGTTTCTTGTTAAGTAATCGAAAAAAATATGAAGTTCAGATAAACTGAAAGTATTTTTCAAATAGTATGATACATGCTCAGTTAATTGTATTAATTGATGGTGAATATAGATCTCCTGACTATACTACTACTACTACTACTACTACTACTACTACTAATAATAATAATAATAATAATAATAATAATAATAATAATAATAATAATTATTATTATTATTATTATTATTATTAGTATTAGTATTAGTATTAGTATTAGTATTAGTATTAGTATTAGTATTATTAGTATTATTAGTATTAGTATTAGTATTAGTATTAGTATTAGTATTAGTATTAGTATTAGTATTAGTATTATTAACAACGTTCCATAACTATTATGAAAGTAGAGGGGGCACATGTTTCACAAATTTATATTCTTACCTTAGGCACAAATTAGTTCTGCTCTGAGGTGCCACTGCTCAGTAGAGTAAAGGCAGCTACAATCTCTCTGATGCAGTCTGCGATTTTTAAAAAATTATTTTAAAATTGATAGGGGTGGAAGTTAGGAGGAAGTGTAGCACATTTGGGAGATTTTTAATCATTTGGCAGATGTTCTTCCTCTGTTTTCCAGAAATCTTGACTACAGATTTGAGACAAAGCAGGAGTATAATAAAAAACTCAATCCTCCAACATCTGGAAGCCCATCCCTATTATAAACATCCATGTGATCGTGAACATTGGTTTTGATGGGAAAAGGATGAACTTTTTCTTACTAGGGAAGGTTAGCAACAAGATAACAGACCAAAAAAAATACCACATTCTCTAACAAAAGTAGTGCTGTGGAATTTGTTAATATTTGTATGCTATACCAACATTTCTCAAGGAGCCTTGTGTTGTGGGGATCTGTAACTGAGGGCTATACATTATCTTTTCCTTAAGAAGGAAAAAAATTGTTACTGAATATATGAGACCAATATTTAATAGTGATATAAATTACTGGTTAGTTCATGGGTTTAGGTTTCTGTCTGTGGAGCCAGAGGTTAGGAGATTGATTCCCCACTGAAATGCCTCAGTGAGGAGGATTGGACTTGATGATCCATAGGGTCCCTTCTAGCTCTGCAGTTTTAAGATGATGATGATGATGATGATGATGATGATGATGATGATGATGATGTTAAAATGCTCAGAATGTTATGTTGATATAATTATTCATATGGGCTGATGGGAAAAGCCATTTGTTTTCTTTGTATTGGTATTTATAATAATACAAATGCCAGTCCAAATATACTGAGGATATACTGAGCACAACAAATTAAGCACGCCCATTTCACCATCCCGTGCAGCTTGAAAACTGAAACGTACCCACTGTCATTCATCTCTGTATTATCACAAGCTTACTGAAATGCAAGCATATTGCAGAGGCAGGGAGAGTAAATCACATTTGATAAAACCTATGAGGCTGAATATGAATTATTCAGTGCTGCTGTCAATATAGCTATACCCATTTGTCATGGAAAACCTCTCATTAGCACCCAGATCAGCTATATTTTGGGAAGGTTTTTAAGAACCAACTATTTTTATACACAAAACTATTCCATAGAAAATCCACAATATTAAAGAGGAATAATACCCCAGCCTAGCTACTTAGCAATGCATATCATTCAGACCAAAAGCAAGTTTATTTACCAGAAAGAACCAAATACTCTTTTTGTCCCACGCCTTACACACCTTCCCAGCTGGGAAGGGACAATGTTTTGAGGACTGGACAAAGCTGTCTCTGGCCTACCACTGGGCAATTTAGGTCCATGGATCAGACATTTCCTTGTATAGGGATATCCTTTTACAATTGTTAATTGTGCTTAAGTCATATAATACTCCAAAATGCAAAAACCATAGCCACAACAACACACCTTGTGAAGAATCAAAGGGAAAGCTTCTATAAGGAGTGATCAAACATCCAGGTAAGTATTCATAAGCAGTTGCCACCAATATGCCAAACACACTGAAAGAATGGAGGGTCTTCAGTCCATAAATTAACGGAATATGAGTCTTTGTCCTTCCAAGGCCTGTTCAAGTGTTCTGTAAGTGTGAGAGCACACTAACCTCACTTACACCTTAGTCAAATTCAACATATGCAAGTGACTGTCTGAAAAGATGGAGCCACAAAAATGGGTTTGTTTTGCTTACATGCAGACTCTACATGTAAGCAAAACAAACCCATTTTTGTGTTTCTATTCTGGTTCATGTACACTGATGTACATATGCTTGTACTTTCATATTTACTTTGGTCAATATGAAAGTGCAGGTGCCTATTGTAACAGTCTGAT